>NC_068280.1:3014816-3082316 GCF_025860055.1 Xyrauchen texanus | reverse complement strand
GTGTGTTTTGTGTGTGTGTGTGTGTGTGTGTTGGCATGGATGTCAGAGTGTGTTTTGTGTGTGTGTGTGTTGGCATGGATGTCAGAGTGTGTTTTGTGTGTGTGTGTGTGTTGGCATGGATGTCAGAGTGTGTGTGTGTGTGTGTGTGTGTGTGTGTGTGTGTGTGTGTGTTGGCATGGATGTCAGAGTGTGTTTTGTGTATGTGTGTGTGTGTGTGTGTGTGTGTGTGTGTTGGTATAGATGTCCGAGAGTGTGTGTGTGTGTGTGTGTGTGTGTGTGTGTGTGTGTGTGTGTGTGTGTGTTGGTATAGATGTCTGAGTGAGCGTGTATTTATCACTTTGTGGGGACCAAATGACCCCATAAGGATAGTAAAACCCGAAATTGTTGACCTTGTGGGGACATTTTGTCGGTCCCCATGAGGAAAACAGCTTATAAATCATACTAAATTATGTTTTTTGAAAATGTAAAAATGCAGAATGTTTTCTGTGATGGTTAGGTTTAGGGGTAGGGTTAGGGTTTTATGTAAACAAACTGCCATTTAAAGGGTTAAAATCCTGAATATTAATGAATATTTGGTAGTTATGATCAGGACTGATGATGGTTAAAAAAATCTATGTCAGTGAAAATGGAAAATAATATTTATATATAATATTATTATGGTATTTTTTTGACATGGACATTTTTGTCCTCTAAGGTCCTGAGTGTGAGTTTTTAGTTTTTTTATCTGACACTGCACAAAAAATAATAATGCATCAAAATCAATGTTTTTGCTAATCATTGGCATATCCCAGACTCTGCTAATCCTCCCACTAGCCATTATTATATGGAAAATAATACATTTTTTGTGGGGTTTATAACTATTCTGTCATTTAAAGGGTTAACATCCTGAAAATGAATCAGGACTAATGTTGGTTAAAAAAATTAACTAATTGAAATAATATTAATATATATTATCATTATGCGATTTTTATTTTTTTGTCCTCTAAGCGCCTCTGAGCAACTTTTTTTATTGCCGCACAAGATTGAACCCGTGAAAGAACCTGATTTTGATTCGCGGCATTAATGAATTGAATTCGAAAGCTCTGGGGGCGGAGTTACAGCAGTTACCTGTAATCACCTTCAGCAGGTGTGTTGCGCCAGAGCGAGAGAAGGATTCAGAGGAACACGCGTCATTTCCAAGAAATTCCGTCGCGCTGCTCCCGCCCTCATGTAGCTCTGAAACGATACAGGACTTTTATACCGACGGGGTTAATGTCATGTTGAGTGTTGGATTATGTGAATGTTTGTTTTAAACACTTTGGCAATAATGCGGATTCAGATCTTCCTCATTACACTGATCTTCATCCACACCGCCGCTACAGAAGGTAATAATTTATCCGGTTTATTTATTGATATTTGTAAAATTATTTTAATGATTTTTTTTAAAATAAAATAAATAATATTATACCTTTTCACCATTATTGACCAGGAAAAAATAAATAAAAATACTGATATTTTGTCACATTATAAGGGAATAAATTGGTTAAAAAGCTATTATAGACTTTTCAACCCAATTTAAACAAATCAAATTAGTATAAAACACACACACACACACACACACACACACACACACACACACACACAAACTATTAATAAAACAGTAAAAAATAATAATAATATATATATATATATATATATATATATATTATATATATAGTTTTGTCCAACAGGCATTGTAATTAATATAAAACACGTGACCTGACCTGACATCTATAAAAACGACTATAATCCTGACCTTTGAACTGTGTAAAATCCACCTTAATTTTATAGATGACCCTTGCCCAGTATGGATTTATTCTGTTCTCTTGTTTAACCAGCAACTCTTATAGTCATATGATGACACTGGATGTTTAGTTTGAATAGATACAAATAATTACAATTATTATAATTTAAGAAGCGTTTGATCTAGATGTTTGAAATGAACTTGGATAAGCATTGCTTGTGAAAACACACATTTGTGTAATTGGACGTTTGACTCAAAACCTTAAAGTTACTGAGATATAGCCCTTCTTCATGTGACAACTAGCCCCGTTCTAACCTAATTTATTTTTCTATGGAGGAAATGAATGGAAACGTAATGAAAATGTAACTTTTGTTCAAAAACGTGTGTTTTAAAAGTCATTGGTCCTTTAACAGCGTGGTTTTACCATGATAAGATAATATCAGGGTTGCGTGGGTGTGTGTTAAAGGGCTGACAGTGACAGTGTCTGTCACTGTCATCCTGACTGCTGGAATCACAAAACTCTCTATTGAAAGACAGATAAAGCCCTTCCCTTAACCATTGATATTCCTGTCTAAACATAGCATCAACGTGTTTCACTAAATATCTCCGTGAGCACATAATACTTCCTGATACAACCCTAATTGTATTTACACATTAACTAAATCCATACAGCGGGGTGAAGCATAACAACTCTGAATTTATTGCATTACTCTGACAATCACAGTAAATGAGTCCTAACAGCTGTCAGACATGAGCAGGATCGGGTTGTTGGGGAGTTACTGAGTGTTTGGATCAAGCATTCATTTGGCAGATGCTTTGACGTACAGTTCTATTCAATGGTAGTCAAGGGTCCCTGAGGACTGGCCCCATTGGCCCGGTCCATAATTCAAATATGGGTGTCTGTATACTTATGACCATTTTATAGCGTTCCGTATGTTATGACGTCTGCGGCTATAGATGACTGTTGTCTGTTTAGAGAACCGATACACCTTTTAAGGGTTGTTAAATGATGGTTAGCGCTTCTGTGGAAGTCATAAGTCTGTCATAAGTCATAAAAAAGTAAAATAAAACGGTTTATTTCAGTTTTCCCAGTGAAGAACTAAAATACCCACAATCCTTAAGCAAGAGTCACCAATCAGAGCTGTCGCTGGTACCATGGAGATGGAAATCTTTGCAAAAGAGCTCAGCCGCAACCGTCCCGTGAAGCATTGCAAACAACTTATTTTTGTGGATATTTGATTATTTCGCAATAAACTTAAAATACATTGTTTAGGGATGAATCGGTGTATCGGCCGACGATATTTATCGGCCTATTATTGACCAAATTGAAACCATCGGCATATCGTTTTTTAAGCATAAAAAACAACGATATGAAAATCCGATGGTTCATTTATAATTAATCATCAACACACTTTTATATATAACTCAATAACTCTTTTATTTCAAATGCACAATCCAGAAATAATCATAGCCACAGAATAGAGAAGGGTTGGCCCTCCTAAGAACATGTAATGTTTAATTTATAATCATTCCCGTTCGCACATTAATGAGGGCAAACAGTCGAAACAGACCTGACAGTTGTGAAAGCAGCACTTACTCATTCACGCTGAAGTAAAACCATCCAAAACCCTTTGAAACCAGTAAACTTTGACCTCTCTGATATTGGTTTTCTATCCATTAGAGCAGCATGATTTATTGAGATAAGATTGAAATCGCAACACGGTCTCATGCCATTGCGAAAGCTTGAAAGGCTGCGCTTAAAAATAGACTGCAATCAGCACTTCAGTCGGCTTTGTGTAAGCAAGCGGCGCCCTCTAGCGGTCTGGAAAGCCTTTTCTTTTATATCTTGAAGAAGAAATAAACTTATTTTTATTTATTCAGTAACTTAAGCCTTAACTAACCAGAAGGTCCAAAGAAATCGATTTGAAAGGTCACTCAACGACAGTGGGCGTTACATACCGATAACCATAACGTGGCAAAGCGCATGCGTAAAGGTAATGGATGCAAAATAGTGCTAAGATGAAATACAAGGTATTTGTTTATTTAGTGATTTATTAATTTCATATTTGTATCTTTGTGTTTATTAATGCATGCATGTATCTAATTATTTAATTTAGCATTTAATATATTTAATTACTTATTTTAATATTTAGTTGATAATTGTGTGGAATAATATGCATATGTATGCATATTATTAATGCATATTAATTCTTGTGTGATCTTCGGGACATTTTTGTCATTTTTGTCTTGTCGTTTTTGTTTTTTCGATAATTTTGGCTGTTTATGTCCCCAAATTAATATTATGCATATGTATAATATTAATTTGTGCTGTTCTATAAAATTCTGTTGTTTTGAACCGCAAAAACAGAAGTGCAATAATGTACAAAATTAACCTTTTCCACATCAATCATCGTGTTTTTAGTGGTTCTCTTTAACATTTTGTGTTCAACAGATCCAATCAGATCCTCAATGGAAATTATTTACTTCTTTCTTTACCATTTTTTGTACCATTTTAAAACACAATTCCTGAGCAAAACAGTGATCTGTTGACAAAATAAGGAAGTGGCAAAATAGTGACATCGGTATCAGCCAATAGTTTTTGTTTTGTTAAGAACGGTCATATTGGTGCATCCCTAATATTGTTTCTATGCTCATAATCAACAACTTCAAATCAACAGTTTTTCATTGTTCCGTCGTTTTTTATTAATTTACGCCATTCGCAATTTTACATGGGACAGTAGTTCATTCCTTCATTAATTCTTGTGTGATCTTCGTGACATTTTTGTCTTGTCGCTTTTGTTTTTTCGATCATTTTGGCTGTTTATGTCCCCATTGAAACCCATTAAAACTGCAATATTTGATCCCAGTGCCATTAAAGCACAAAATCGTGAATCCTTTGATATTTTGCTTTCATTCCGAGCCCTGACTTAGAAATATATATTTTTGTTTAATATATATTTTCCACCAGATGGCGCCATTTTTCTCATGTTTAGCCTATGGAGCAAATACAAGCTTTTCCCCTATTTTCTGTATTATAGAGACCTGCAGGACAACTGAATACATGATGCAGATAAAATTAGGTGTGTGTGTGTGTGTGTGTGTGTGTGTGTGTGTGTGTGTGTGTGTGTGTGTGTGTGTGTGTGTGTGTGTGTGTGTGTGTGTGTGTGTGTGTGTGTGTGTGTGTGTGTGTGTGTGTGTGTGTGTGTGTGTGTGTGTGTGTGTGTGTGTGTGTGTGTGTGTGTATTTATCACTTTGTGGGGACCAAATGTCCCCATAAGGATAGTAAAACCCGAAATTTTTGACCTTGTGGGGACATTTTGTCGGTCCCCATGAGGAAAACAGCTTATAAATCATACTAAATTATGTTTTTTGAAAATGTAAAAATGCAGAATGTTTTCTGTGAGGGTTAGGTTTAGGGATAGGGTTAGGTTTAGGGGATAGAATATAAAGTTTGTACAGTATAAAAACCATTATGTCTATGGAAAGTCCCCATAAAACATGGAAACACAACGTGTGTGTGTGTGTGTGTGTGTGTGTGTGTGTGTGTGTGTGTGTGTGTGTGTGTGTGTGTGTGTGTGTGTGTGTGTGTGTGTGTGTGTGTGTGTGTGTGTGTGTGTGTGTTTCGGAGCGGTAGTGTAGTGGTTCTTGCGCTACGAACCTGGCGACCTGAGTTCGATTCCCGCTCATGGCCAACACCAGTGGCGATTATCTGAACCGGTCCCGGGCCTCCCCTAGGTCGACTCAGCCTAAAATGAGTACCTGGTGCGGTGTGTAAACATCGCCACTGGGGAGACAAAGGCGGTTGGGCGTGGTGCTGGCCACACACCCCCTTGTGTACCGTTCCGGCCTTCATAGGTGATCGCTAACAGCACTTGCCCCTACAGTCTGTTAAGGCTAAATGGGGGATCTCTGTGTGTGTGTGTGTGTGTGTGTGTGTGTGTGTGTGTGTGTAAAACAACAGTGTCATAATATAAACAAACTGCCATTTAAAGGGTTAAAATCCTGAAAATGAATGAATATTTGGTAGTTATGATCAGGACTGATGTTGGTTAAAAAATTAACTATTTGAAAGTGGAAAATATTCATATACAATATTATTATGGCAGTTTTTTGACCTCTTATCTTCTAAGGACCTCTGAGTAACTTTTTTTTATTGATGCACAAGGGTTGAAGACGTTACGTACACAGTCTTTGTCCTTTTGTCTGATTTTCAAACCTTTTTTTTTTTGCTTAAAATCAAAATGATTAATTTATAATGAAATCCATATGGGAAAAAAGAAAGGTCAGAACACTGGACGTGCACAGTTGTGCTCTATAATTTCGTATTATATTGTTCACCATCATTTGCGATGGTTAATAGGGTGTGTAGCTCAATCCTATAATTGAAGTACAATGGTCTTGTACCTGTGTTTTTTGTCAACGTACAAACACTTTTTGCTTTGAACTAAAGCTGTAATGTTGTGTGATTCATCGCAGAGCAGGTTGGTTTGGTTATAAAACTCTTTACTGAAGAATTGTTGGAATGCCTGTGGAGAAATTGAATGGGAAAAAACTGTCCGGTGACGCTTGCGCTCTATTACCATGGCGACGGCAGTATGGAAATTTGCATAAACTGGCATAGCCTTGAGGAAGTTGGTCAGTGTCTGTTATGCACTTTATCCTTCTTGTGAAACCAGCATTAAAGGTATAGTTCATGCAAAAATGGCAACAGAATGATGACCGAAAGTCTTTTCTGGTAAACTATCCCTTTAAGACTGGCTGAGAAACCATCATTGTATTTTTTTACACTGAGATTCCTCAAACAAATGTCATTGATGACAGTAAAGGGTGGATGTACCACATTTCTTTACCATGACAACAAAAGGATGGCACAGTTGAGAAGATTGTTGATAAAAAACTGGCGAAACTGGTTTAGCTTCACTCCCATCTTTGTTATCATAGCCATTGATCTGACAACATCAAATGTGTTATTAAACTACATTAAACTCTACACAGGACTGAAGAGAGTCAATGTACTGGACTGTTCAGTGTATTAGGGGGATGTATGGGCCATATGAATATTAATGCTTAAGGGTTTGTTCAATACCACATCTTAATACAAGTTAAAGAGATAGTTTTCCTAAAAATGAAAATTCTCTTGTTATTCACTTACTCTGATGTCATCCCAGATGTGTAAGACTGTCTTTCTTTAGCAGAACACAAATCAATATTTTTAGAAGAAGATAGATCTCTGTCAGGTCCTTATAATGGAAGTACACGGGTGCCGGCACGTTGATGGTCCAAAATTCACATTTAGGCTCCAGTCGATCAATGAATCCGCTCTGAAGTGAATCGATAGGTTTATGTAAGAAATAAGTCAACAAAATGTTTATTATTATTCCCTCGCAATAAGTCTTAGGTTCCCTCGCTAGAAGTCTTGGGTTCCCTCGCTAGAAGTCTTGCGTTCCCTCGCAATGAGTCTTACGTTCCCTCGCAATAAGTCTTGCGTTCCCTCGCAATGAGTCTTAGGTTCCCTCGCTAGAAGTCTTGGGTTCCCTCGCTAGAAGTCTTGCGTTCCCTCGCAATGAGTCTTACGTTCCCTCGCAATAAGTCTTGCGTTCCCTCGCAATGAGTCTTAGGTTCCCTCGCAATGAGTCTTAGGTTCCCTCGCAATGAGTCTTAGGTTCCCTCGCAATGAGTCTTGGGTTCCCTCGCTAGAAGTCTTGGGTTCCCTCGCTAGAAGTCTTGCGTTCCCTCGCAATAAGTCTTGGGTTCCCTCGCTAGAAGTCTTGGGTTCCCTCGCTAGAAGTCTTGCGTTCCCTCGCAATGAGTCTTACGTTCCCTCGCAATAAGTCTTGCGTTCCCTCGCAATGAGTCTTAGGTTCCCTCGCAATGAGTCTTAGGTTCCCTCGCAATGAGTCTTAGGTTCCCTCGCAATGAGTCTTTGGTTCCCTCGCAATGAGTCTTTGGGTTCCCTCGCAATGAGTCTTGCGTTCCCTCGCAATGAGTCTTGCGTTCCCTCGCAATGAGTGTTGGGTTCCCTCGCAATGAGTCTTTGGTTCCCTCGCAATGAGTCTTTGGTTCCCTCGCAATGAGTCTTTGGTTCCCTCGCAATGAGTCTTTGGTTCCCTCGCAATGAGTCTCGCGTTCCCTCGCAATGAGTCTCGCGTTCCCTCGCAATGAGTCTCGCGTTCCCTCGCAATGAGTCTCACGTTCCCTCGCAATAAGTCTTGGGTTCCCTCGCTAGAAGTCTTGGGTTCCCTCGCTAGAAGTCTTGGGTTCCCTCGCTAGAAGTCTTGGGTTCCCTCGCTAGAAGTCTTGGGTTCCCTCGCTAGATGTCTTGCGTTCCCTCGCAATGAGTCTTACGTTCCCTCGCAATAAGTCTTGGGTTCCCTCGCTAGAAGTCTTGGGTTCCCTCGCTAGAAGTCTTGGGTTCCCTCGCAATGAGTCTTAGGTTCCCTCGCAATGAGTCTTAGGTTCCCTCGCAATGAGTCTTAGGTTCCCTCGCAATGAGTCTTTGGTTCCCTCACGAATGAGTCTTTGGTTCCCTCATAATGAGTGTTGGGTTCCCTACAATGAGTGTTGGGTTCCCTCGAATGAGTCTTGCGTTCCCTCGCAATGAGTCTTATGTTCCTCATAATGAGTCTCGCGTTCCTCGAATGAGTCTCGCGTTCCCTCGCAATGAGTCTCGCGTTCCCTCGCAATGAGTCTCGCGTTCCCTCGCAATGAGTCTCGCGTTCCCTCGCAATGAGTCTCGCGTTCCCTCGCAATGAGTCTTTGGTTCCCTCGCAATGAGTCTTTGGTTCCCTCGCAATGAGTCTTTGGTTCCCTCGCAATGAGTCTTTGGTTCCTCAGAATGAGTCTTTGGTTCCCACTAATGAGTCTTTGGTTCCTCATGAATGAGTCTCGCGTTCCTCACGAATGAGTCTCGCGTTCCCTCATAATGAGTCTTGGGTTCCCTTGTAATAAATTTACCTACATTAACTATATTTTAACCATAATATTTGTAGAAAACCAAAGTGATAATACAGGAAAATAATTTAGTGGGTATTGTGGTTTCATTAACTCAAATGCCATAGTTTAACTATGATTTTACTATAGTAATATTGTGGTAACACCTTAAAATAAGGTTCCGTTAGTTAACATCAGTTAACATGAACAAACAGTGAATAATACTTTTACAGCATTTTTCAATCTTGATTAAAGTAAATTAATTTAAACATATACAAACACATTTTTAAAACAATGAACAACTGTATTTTTATTAACTAACATTACTAGTTTACAAAATTCAAAATAACTGCAAAATTATGATTTTTATTACCATAGTTTTTGTCAAAATATTGTTATTTTAGTAAACGATGTTAAAATTATTGTGAGGGCATGCAAAGCTGTTTCAGAAAACAATACACGCCCTGTCCTCTGAGGGGCTCCGTAGATAATCTCACTAGGTCGTGTCGTGATTTTGATTTTATTTTGATTAATCGTTCAACCCTAATTGTCATTGAGATGGTGGGGAGTGGGGACAAAGTTTGCCATTGCCAAAAGTGGAGAGGACATGTCCCACCCATAAATGACGCCTATGATGTGATAACTGATGAACTGTTATTCTATCTGTCTCTTTCCTTTAGCTCAGAGTCGCCTCTCTCCTCCCATCAATGTGACTATCCAGTGTGACACCTATGGAGTTGAAGTACGCTGGGAATATCCGTATCCCAGGCAGAATGTATCCTTCCAGGTGGAGGTGACAGACAAGGATCAAACATGGTAACTTTCAAAAACAACAGTTTCCATATTTCACTGCAACTAAGAGCATCTTATAGACTGTCATTTATATATATATATATATATATATATATATAAAATAGTTAGTGAATAGTTACTATTTATCTGTGTCCCAGGGAACCTGTTACAACAGGATATCACTCTTTGAACATATCCGGTATGCTGTGGAATCCAGCGTACAATCACTACTTTGTCACTGTGATGGCCGTGTGGGGGACAAACAAGTCTGAGAAAGCAGAATCAGTAATCTTCAGCTTCAATCAAAACGCAGCGAGCGCATTAAAGTGTAAGTTTACACCTTCTTTGTTGTCTGAACTTGGACGTATATAGCATTATGTCATGCCTAACTCCTACCGCATAGGCTAACTGTAGCTACACCTGTGCGCTCAGGTCAGTTGGACTTCCCAGAGGTTAAACTGTCTCCCAAAGAGGGCAAACTCCACCTGGAGTTCAGCAATCCTCTGCAGCTCTATAGAAACACACCAGCTCTACGCAATCTCATGGATCTTCTTGAATATTCTGTTGTAACAGAAGAGGTAACACTGTCACACTCTTCACATGAGATCACCTGGAAGCCCAGAAACATGTCTTCTATAGATAATTCAGGAATTTCACATACACATTTCTTTTCTCTACAGGGAAAAAAAGTATTTAGCTGCGAATCGAATCTTGCAACATGCGAGACTTCCATTCAATTTCGTAAGGAGAGGGAGAAGTACTGCGTCAGGCTCACTGGAAATATCGGACAGAGGCATCTCAAGCCCACCTCCGGGTGTTACGAAGGAGACATTAAAAGCTGTAAATGCACTTTACATTACCAGATGTTTGAAACAAGCTTTCTCGTTGATCTCATTGAGTTTTTAGCCTGTTGAAATGATCAAGGATTAAATGGGGAGCATCATTACATCAGAAACTGTCGTGATTTTTGACATTACATCGGTGACTTTAGAAACGACACAAATCATCTTTAGATTTTGAACTAAATGATAAACGTGCAGTTTGGATCAAGCATTAATTTGGCAGATGCTTTGACGTACAGTTCTATTCAATGGTAGTCAAGGGTCCCTGAGGACTGGCCCCATTGGCCCGGTCCATAATTCAAATATGGGTGTCTGCATACTTATGACCGTTTTATAGCGTTCCGTATGTTATGACGTCTGCGGCTATAGATGACTGTTGTCTGTTTAGAGAACCGATACACCTTTTAAGGGTTGTTAAATGATGGTTAGCGCTTCTGTGGAAGTCATAAGTCTGTCATAAGTCATAAAAAAGTAAAATAAAACGGTTTATTTCAGTTTTCCCAGTGAAGAACTAAAATACCCACAATCCTTAAGCAAGAGTCACCAATCAGAGCTGTCGCTGGTACCATGGAGATGGAAATCTTTGCAAAAGAGCTCAGCCACGAACCGTCCCGTGAAGCATTGCAAACAACTTATTTTTGTGGATATTTGATTATTTCGCAATAAACTTAAAATACATTGTTTAGGGATGAATCGGTGTATCGGCCGACTGATATTTATCGACCTATTATTGACCAAATTGAAACCATCGGCAAATCGTTTTTTAAGCATAAAAACAACGATATGAAAATCCGATGGTTCATTTATAATTAATCATCAACACACTTTTATATATAACTCAATAACTCTTTTATTTCAAATGCACAATCCAGAAATAATCATAGCCACAGAATAGAGAAGGGTTGGCCCTCCTAAGAACATGTAATGTTTAATTTATAATCATTCCCGTTCGCACATTAATGAGGGCAAACAGTCGAAACAGACCTGACAGTTGTGAAAGCAGCACTTACTCATTCACGCTGAAGTAAAACCATCCAAAACCCTTTGAAACCAGTAAACTTTGACCTCTCTGATATTGGTTTTCTATCCATTAGAGCAGCATGATTTATTGAGATAAGATTGAAATCGCAACACGGTCTCATGCCATTGCGAAAGCTTGAAAGGCTGCGTTTAAAAATAGACTGCAATCAGCACTTCAGTCGGCTTTGTGTAAGCAAGCGGCGCCCTCTAGCGGTCTGGAAAGCCTTTTCTTTTATATCTTGAAGAAGAAATAAACTTATTTTTATTTATTCAGTAACTTAAGCCTTAACTAACCAGAAGGTCCAAAGAAATCGATTTGAAAGGT
Organism: Xyrauchen texanus; assembly: GCF_025860055.1. Lineage (NCBI taxonomy): Eukaryota > Metazoa > Chordata > Actinopteri > Cypriniformes > Catostomidae > Xyrauchen > Xyrauchen texanus. The sequence continues at coordinate 3,070,645 of NC_068280.1, read as the reverse complement.
CACTCAACGACAGTGGGCGTTACATACCGATAACCATAACGTGGCGAAGCGCATGCGTAAAGGTAATGGATGCAAAATAGTGCTAAGATGAAATACAAGGTATTTGTTTATTTAGTGATTTATTAATTTCATATTTGTATCTTTGTGTTTATTAATGCATGCATGTATCTAATTATTTAATTTAGCATTTAATATATTTAATTACTTATTTTAATATTTAGTTGATAATTGTGTGGAATAATATGCATATGTATGCATATTATTAATGCATATTAATTCTTGTGTGATCTTCGGACATTTTTGTCATTTTTGTCTTGTCGCTTTTTGTTTTTTCGATAATTTTGGCTGTTTATGTCCCCAAATTAATATTATGCATATGTATAATATTAATTTGTGCTGTTCTATAAAATTCTGTTGTTTTGAACACTAAAAACAGAAGTGCAATAATGTACAAAATTAACCTTTTCCACATCAATCATCGTGTTTTTAGTGGTTCTCTTTAACATTTTGTGTTCAACAGATCCAATCAGATCCTCAATGGAAATTATTTACTTCTTTCTTTACCATTTTTTGTACCATTTTAAAACACAATTCCTGAGCAAAACAGTGATCTGTTGACAAAATAAGGAAGTGGCAAAATAGTGACATCGGTATCAGCCAATAGTTTTTGTTTTGTTAAGAACGGTCATATTGGTGCATCCCTAATATTGTTTCTATGCTCATAATCAACAACTTCAAATCAACAGTTTTTCATTGTTCCGTCGTTTTTTATTAATTTACGCCATTCGCAATTTTACATGGGACAGTAGTTCATTCCTTCATTAATTCTTGTGTGATCTTCGTGACATTTTTGTCTTGTCGTTTTTGTTTTTTCGATCATTTTGGCTGTTTATGTCCCCATTGAAACCCATTAAAACTGCAATATTTGATCCCAGTGCCATTAAAGCACAAAATCGTGAATCCTTTGATATTTTGCTTTCATTCCGGAGCCCTGACTTAGAAATATATATTTTTGTTTAATATATATTTTCCACCAGATGGCGCCATTTTTCTCATGTTTAGCCTATGGAGCAAATACAAGCTTTTCCCCTATTTTCTGTATTATAGAGACCTGCAGGACAACTGAATACATGATGCAGATAAAATTAGGTGTGTGTGTGTGTGTGTGTGTGTGTGTGTGTGTGTGTGTGTGCGTGTATTTATCACTTTGTGGGGACCAAATGTCCCCATAAGGATAGTAAAACCCGAAATTTTTGACCTTGTGGGGACATTTTGTCGGTCCCCATGAGGAAAACAGCTTATAAATCATACTAAATTATGTTTTTTGAAAATGTAAAAATGCAGAATGTTTTCTGTGAGGGTTAGGTTTAGGGATAGGGTTAGGTTTAGGGGATAGAATATAAAGTTTGTACAGTATAAAAACCATTATGTCTATGGAAAGTCCCCATAAAACATGGAAACACAACGTATGTGTGTGTGTGTGTGTGTGTGTGTGTGTGTGTGTGTGTGTGTGTGTGTGTGTGTGTGTGTGTGTGTGTGTGTGTGTGTGTGTGTGTGTGTGTGTGTGTGTGTGTGTCGGGCGGTAGTGTAGTGGTTCTTCTTCTGAACCTGGCGACCTGAGTTCGATTCCCGCTCATGGCCAACACCAGTGGCGATTATCTGAACCGGTCCCGGGCCTCCCCTAGGTCGACTCAGCCTAAAATGAGTACCTGGTGCGGTATGTAAACATCGCCACTGGGGAGACAAAGGCGGTCGGGTGTGGTGCTGGCCACACACCCCCTCGTGTACCGTTCCGGCCTTCATAGGTGATCGCTAACAGCACTTGCCCCTACAGTCTGTTAAGGCTAAATGGGGGATCTCTGTGTGTGTGTGTGTGTGTGTGTGTGTGTGTGTGTGTGTGTGTGTGTGTGTGTAAAACAACAGTGTCATAATATAAACAAACTGCCATTTAAAGGGTTAAAATCCTGAAAATGAATGAATATTTGGTCGTTATGATCAGGACTGATGTTGGTTAAAAAATTAACTATTTGAAAGTGGAAAATATTCATATACAATATTATTATGGCAGTTTTTTGACCTCTTATCTTCTAAGGACCTCGGAGTAACTTTTTTTTATTGATGCACAAGGGTTGAAGACGTTACGTACACAGTCTTTGTCCTTTTGTCTGATTTTCAAACCTTTTTTTTTTTGCTTAAAATCAAAATGATTAATTTATAATGAAATCCATATGGGAAAAAAGAAAGGTCAGAACACTGGACGTGCACAGTTGTGCTCTATAATTTCGTATTATATTGTTCACCATCATTTGCGATGGTTAATAGGGTGTGTAGCTCAATCCTATAATTGAAGTACAATGGTCTTGTACCTGTGTTTTTTGTCAACGTACAAACACTTTTTGCTTTGAACTAAAGCTGTAATGTTGTGTGATTCATCGCAGAGCAGGTTGGTTTGGTTATAAAACTCTTTACTGAAGAATTGTTGGAATGCCTGTGGAGAAATTGAATGGGAAAAAACTGTCCGGTGACGCTTGCGCTCTATTACCATGGCGACGGCAGTATGGAAATTTGCATAAACTGGCATAGCCTTGAGGAAGTTGGTCAGTGTCTGTTATGCACTTTATCCTTCTTGTGAAACCAGCATTAAAGGTATAGTTCATGCAAAAATGGCAACAGAATGATGACCGAAAGTCTTTTCTGGTAAACTATCCCTTTAAGACTGGCTGAGAAACCATCATTGTATTTTTTTACACTGAGATTCCTCAAACAAATGTCATTGATGACAGTAAAGGGTGGATGTACCACATTTCTTTACCATGACAACAAAAGGATGGCACAGTTGAGAAGATTGTTGATAAAAAACTGGCGAAACTGGTTTAGCTTCACTCCCATCTTTGTTATCATAGCCATTGATCTGACAACATCAAATGTGTTATTAAACTACATTAAACTCTACACAGGACTGAAGAGAGTCAATGTACTGGACTGTTCAGTGTATTAGGGGGATGTATGGGCCATATGAATATTAATGCTTAAGGGTTTGTTCAATACCACATCTTAATACAAGTTAAAGAGATAGTTTTCCTAAAAATGAAAATTCTCTTGTTATTCACTTACTCTGATGTCATCCCAGATGTGTAAGACTGTCTTTCTTTAGCAGAACACAAATCAATATTTTTAGAAGAAGATAGATCTCTGTCAGGTCCTTATAATGGAAGTACACGGGTGCCGGCACGTTGATGGTCCAAAATTCACATTTAGGCTCCAGTCGATCAATGAATCCGCTCTGAAGTGAATCGATAGGTTTATGTAAGAAATAAGTCAACAAAATGTTTATTATTATTCCCTACGTAATAAGTCTTAGGTTCCTCAGCTAGAAGTCTTGGGTTCCTCAGCTAGAAGTCTTGGGTTCCCTCAGCTAATGAGTCTTACGTTCCCTACGTAATAAGTCTTGCGTTCCCTACGTAATGAGTCTTAGGTTCCCTCACTAATGAGTCTTAGGTTCCCTCGTAATGAGTCTTAGGTTCCCTCGCAATGAGTCTTAGGTTCCCTCGCAATGAGTCTTTGGTTCCCTCATAATGAGTCTTTGGGTTCCCTCATAATGAGTCTTTGGGTTCCCTACGCTAATGAGTGTTGGGTTCCCTACGTAATGAGTCTCTTGGTTCCCTCACGAATGAGTCTTTGGTTCCCTCATAATGAGTCTCTTGGTTCCCTCGCAATGAGTCTTTGGTTCCCTCACTAATGAGTCTCGCGTTCCCTCATAATGAGTCTTTGGTTCCCTCGCAATGAGTCTTTGGTTCCCTCAGCTAGAATGAGTCTTTGGTTCCCTCAAGTAATGAGTCTTTGGTTCCCTCAGCCTAATGAGTCTTTGGTTCCCTACGTAATGAGTCTTTGGTTCCCTCAAGTAATGAGTCTTTGGTTCCCTCATGAATGAGTCTCTGCGTTCCCTACGCAATGAGTCTCGCGTTCCCTCGCAATGAGTCTCGCGTTCCCTCGCAATGAGTCTCGCGTTCCCTCGCAATGAGTCTTGGGTTCCCTTGTAATAAATTTACCTACATTAACTATATTTTAACCATAATATTTGTAGAAAACCAAAGTGATAATACAGGAAAATAATTTAGTGGGTATTGTGGTTTTATTAATGCAAATGCCATAGTTTAACTATGATTTTACTATAGTAATATTGTGGTAACACCTTAAAATAAGGTTCCGTTAGTTAACATCAGTTAACATGAACAAACAGTGAATAATACTTTTACAGCATTTTTCAATCTTGATTAAAGTTAATTAATTTAAACATATACAAACACATTTTTAAAACAATGAACAACTAACAATGAACAATTGTATTTTTATTAACTAACATTACTAGTTTACAAAATTCAAAATAACTGCAAAATTATGATTTTTATTACCATAGTTTTTGTCAAAATATTGTTATTTTAGTAAACGATGTTAAAATTATTGTGAGGGCATGCAAAGCTGTTTCAGAAAACAATACACGCCCTGTCCTCTGAGGGGCTCCGTAGATAATCTCACTAGGTCGTGTCGTGATTTTGATTTTATTTTGATTAATCGTTCAACCCTAATTGTCATTGAGATGGTGGGGAGTGGGGACAAAGTTTGCCATTGCCAAAAGTGGAGAGGACATGTCCCACCCATAAATGACGCCTATGATGTGATAACTGATGAACTGTTATTCTATCTGTCTCTTTCCTTTAGCTCAGAGTCGCCTCTCTCCTCCCATCAATGTGACTATCCAGTGTGACACCTATGGAGTTGAAGTACGCTGGGAATATCCGTATCCCAGGCAGAATGTATCCTTCCAGGTGGAGGTGACAGACAAGGATCAAACATGGTAACTTTCAAAAACAACAGTTTCCATATTTCACTGCAACTAAGAGCATCTTATAGACTGTCATTTATTTATATATATATATATATATATATATATAAAATAGTTAGTGAATAGTTACTATTTATCTGTGTCCCAGGGAACCTGTTACAACAGGATATCACTCTTTGAACATATCCAGTATGCTGTGGAATCCAGCGTACAATCACTACTTTGTCACTGTGATGGCCGTGTGGGGGACAAACAAGTCTGAGAAAGCAGAATCAGTAATCTTCAGCTTCAATCAAAACGCAGCGAGCGCATTAAAGTGTAAGTTTACACCTTCTTTGTTGTCTGAACTTGGACGTATATAGCATTATGTCATGCCTAACTCCTACCGCATAGGCTAACTGTAGCTACACCTGTGCGCTCAGGTCAGTTGGACTTCCCAGAGGTTAAACTGTCTCCCAAAGAGGGCAAACTCCACCTGGAGTTCAGCAATCCTCTGCAGCTCTATAGAAACACACCAGCTCTACGCAATCTCATGGATCATCTTGAATATTATGTTGCAACAGAAGAGGTAACACTGTCACACTCTTCACATGAGATCACCTGGAAGCCCAGAAACATGTCTTCTGTAGATAATGCAGGAATTTCACATACACATTTCTTTTCTCTACAGGGAAAAAAAGAAAAATTGCGCTGCAAATCGGATCTTGCAACATGCGAGACTTCCGTTCAATTTCACGAGGAGAGGCAGATGTACTGCGTCAGGCTCACTGGAAATATCGGACAGAGACATCTCAAGCCCACCTCCGGGTGTTACAAAGGAGACATCAAAAGCTGTAAATGCACTTTACATTACCAGATGTCTCCTTGCCGTTTGAAACGAGCTTTCTCGTTGATCTCATTGAGTTTTTAGCCTGTTGAAATGATCAAGGATTGAATGGGGAGCATCATTACATTAGCAACTGTCGTTATTTTTGACATTACATCGACGACACAAATCATCTTTAAATTGTGAACTAAATGATAAACACGGGCACATGGGAGGATGATGTCATTTACTATTTCTCTCTTCCCAAAGATTGGTTCCTGTATCCGGTGCTGGGTGGTATTGTGGCGCTGCTGTTTATAGCCGGTTTATTAGTGCTGCTAGCAAAGAAATGCAGCAAGAAAATAAAAAAGGAAGCAGCCTCTGCTTTTCCCAAGTTATTGGTAAGTCCTGTTCACTTTGTCAATAACCACCTTCTGCATATTTGTGAAATGAGCGTACATAATCGCCAAAACAATGCTGTAATTACTAGTGGAAAACTTTAGAGGGCTTTCCAATTTTGGGCCGTGTCAATTAAAGGAACAGTTCACCCATTTACTCACCCTCATGCCATCCCAGATGTGTGTCACTTTCTTTCTTTCTGCAGAACACAAATGAAGATTCTTAGAGGAATATTTCAGCATATAATGAAAGTGAATTTTGGACAGAACTTTGAAGCTCCAAAAAGCACATAAAGGTAGCATAGAACAATCCATACGACTCCGGTGGTTTAATCCATGTCTTCTGAAGTGATATGATAATTGTGGGTGAGAAACGGATCAATATTTAAATAGTTTTTTTACTATAAATCTTCACTTTCACTTTCACATGTTTTTGGCGATTTACATTATTGGCAGGGAGGAGAATTTATTGTAAAAAATGACTTAAATATTGATCTGTTTCTCACCCAAACCTATCATATCACTTCTGAAGACATGGATTAAACCACTGGAGTCGTATGGATTGTTTTATGCTACCTGTATGTGCTTTTTGGAGCTTCAAAGTTCTGTCCAAAATCCACTGTACCTCAAGAGCCAAAATATTCTTCTGAAAATCATCATTTGTGTTCTGCAGAGGAAAGAAAGTCACACACATCTGGGATGACATGAGGGTGAATAAATGATGAGAACATTTTCATTTTTGGGTGAACTGCCCCTTTAAAGAAATCTTGGCAGATATAGATGCACTCTTGTAGCTGACTGAAGTGGTATATGTCATATTTAAATTGTAACTGTAAAGTTCGACAGCAGAATGTAGTTTATATATTTTATACATCATGCATGAAGAATGGCTGTAAAACTGAATGCTCTAGCATATACGTAAATATTATTTTATGATTAAAAGTTATCTTTACAATGTGTCAACATGTATTAATGCATACAGACTATGCATTTATTTAAAGGGGTCATGAAGTGCATTTTTTTGGTAATTTTATTATCTTACCCAAGGTCCAATGATAATGTTATAAAAGGTTTTTTGCACCAAAATGGTCACAATTTAGTAATAAATGATAATTCGTTGTTCACGCCCAAAAGGGTTTTCAAGTGGCGGGAATCACTAAACTAGATCGTGCAGCCTTAAAGCCCAGGGCTCCCGCAGGCAGTCAAGGGCCCCCTGGTAGTCAGGGCCCCTGGGCACTGGCCCCATTGGCCCAGTTGGTAATCTGTCCCTGCTTTACATACACCAACAATTAAAAATTGCGTAGATGGACGATGTGTCCATGACGTGTTTGTGCTCAAAACAACATGAGGCTTCACAGTGTTGCTTCTCCCTTTCAGATTTGTAACTTGACACCGCGTCTTTTAAAAGAGGCGAGATGCATGACAACGGTCAAAGAGTCTGTGTATTTCATATTCATATGCAAAATAATTCAAAATAGACTAGATGGGTCCCCTTTGGTGTTACGGTAGGAATAGTTAGCCACACATGGCCTGCCATGTTGACCTGTGTGCCAGGGGGCGGGGCCAAGGGTGCGATGACGCGGGGGTGAAAATTTCATCAAAATGTTGGGAGGGACAATAAACATTTCTCAAGAGCAATTTTTGAAGGGCTTTTTTGTTGTTGCCCCGTTTGCATTTGTATTCCTTTATTTCTTAAACAATTATTTTAAGAATATATCATTATATTATTTACAATACACATATTTTAATTATATTTTAGGGGGGGGACAACCCTCAGATAGGTGGGATGTGTAAATGCAAATGAGCAATGTGTCATGATGTCACAAAATGCAGTCGCAGATGTTTCAGCAGGTGGCAACTATAAGACTGGTTACAGTATGTTTTTATGACCCCTTTAATTAAATGTCACCCTTTTGCGGTTTAATAATCACATCGAGTATCTATAGTCCAAAAGAGAGGGGAAACTCGCACACAATGTTTAGAAAAAGTCACAAAAAATGCTCCGTGCAACGACAAAACATTTTCCATTTGCATCATCATCAGTGTCCCACATCTATATATGCACATTTGCATTTATGGATTTGTCAGACACTTTTCTCCAAAACAACCTATAGTGAAGTCAAGGTGTACATTTGACCCCAAAATTAGAATTAGGTGTGTTAGATCTGGATTGGAAAGAAAATTAAGGTAGATATAAATACACTTTAGATGAGAAGAGTTGAAATAAAAGTGTGGAAAATAATCATCCCCATTAACTCTACGCACAAACAAATTTTGCTGCAGATTTTATTCTGTTACATCCCAGTGTGAGGTCCAAAAATGTGTTTACTTAAGCCACACAAAAAATAGATATAATGTATGTGACGCAAAGTGGCTTCTTGAATTTTTTGTAATGTTGTAGAATGTCATTCTTGCACTAGGATGGGTTACTGTAAGTTGTCTCTTCTGGTTTGGTAGGAGGATTTCAATCTAACAAAAAAAGACCTGTTCAACCCCCTGAAACTGGAGGAGGAGAACGTGGTGAAGGACGTCCAGCTTAAACCGCTCACTTGCACTGGGGACCCCACAGAACGTGCAGCATTATTCGTGGAGATCCCCAAGGAAGACCAGTCCTCCGATGGGCCCGGTTCTTCCGTCAGCTCCGACCACAGCAGCAAGAATGTGCATGGCACGTTTAATGGCTTCGTAGGATATGAGTCAGGCAATTTGTTCAACAGCGACCTATCGGCAGGCTATGACTGTCCACAAGAAATGAGTCCTGGTGATATGGTACTTGTTTACGGAGTCAAAACACTCATGGGCACTTTAATAGATGCAAGAGACTAATTTCAGAGGTCTACATGAAATGGGTTTATTTGCTGGGATCTTGGCTGGTCCGAGGCTAGCAAACTGCTGTGATAGTTAGTACATACACAGGTCTCCATATGACCTTTCCAGTTACTCCCGTTCACTGCAGTGAAAAGCATATGTCATGATGACGCGCCATTTTCTTAAAGAAACACGATTACACAAGTACAAGGATATATTAAGTATTTCAAGCATTTGTTCCTCTCCATTTATATTTAAGCAGGTTTGTATAGTTTATAAAAGTTTACATAGGTTTTTAAGTGTATACTGGATATTTTAAAACATACTGAAGTATTCTTGTTTGTCAGAATTATGTTTTTAAGCCCTTTGAACAAAGTTTGCTCAAATCATGTGACTCAAGCCAGTGGTCCGGTGCCACGTTCGGGTTTTGTCAGAAGTACGGCAATTTCGAGACGACTAACTTGATTAAACTCTCAGCTGTTCATGTTCTTTGATGAAAAAATTAAGTGTTCCTATGGCGACCCTCAAAACGCCAAAATTGGTCTTGGGAAATACAGAAGTCTTTCTAGCAATTCAGTCCACTGTCAGCCATCTTTGAAACACTCTCCGGAAGCTATTTCCAGTCATGACAGTGCAGCTCCTGTCTACTTGAATGGGGGAAAGACCGAAATCTCCAGCACGGTTGGACAAGATTATGATCAAAGATTATATTTTAAAACAGTTGTCAAGTCAAGTTGATTGACAGGCGATGTCTGTCTGTATCTAATAGGTGATTGGCTCTTTTACTGTAAGGCGGGACTTCCTTTCTACATCCGTTGACCGTTGGGTGTTCCAATTTCTCCCCTTCATTTGCATACCATAATCAAGGTAGTATAATGTATTCAGGAGCCGCTTATGGACCGCTGATTGGGTACAATGGGGGGGGTGGCATAGTGGGCTAAAGCATATAACTGGTAATCAGAAGGTTGCTGGTTCGAACCCCACAGTCACCACCATTGTGTCCTTGAGCAAGGCACTTAACTCCAGGTTGCTCCGGGGGGATTGTCCCTGTAATAAGTGCACTGTAAGCCACTTTGGATAAAACGTAACTGTAAATGCAATTATATTTTCTGTTGTCAGATCAGTTGAATACTGGTGGTGAAAAATGGTAAATGTGATTTATATCCAGATTGTATTTTTGTTTATTAAAAATGGCATTGGGTTCCTATGTGAAAACCTGTTGCACCTTAAGCACAGCAAACCTTTTCAAAATAATGGTTTAATTTACATTTTAAAGAGCACATTCGCCCTCCAAAGTTGGTGAACGGCAGTTAGTAAGGAAATTATATATTCACCCCATACAGATAAACAGCCAAACTTCATTAAGAGAGCGATTTGTTAATATTCTGTTCATTGTGAAATATCCAATTCGACAGTTGTTCCAAAACATTACATATTTGAACGAACGTGTCCTTGCACACTCATCCTTGTTCTTATCAGAACTAATTTTTGTTTTGATGTATGACATCAAGCAGGCCGCGCGGCCTACACCCATACAGGAGCTTCAAGGGGGAAAACCACTTGGAGGCTTGCGGGACCTCCCAGACTGCAAATAATAGGGGTTCCAACCACTTACCCCAATCCCTCACACCCTCCTGTATGAACTTGCAAATCAAGTTTTTTCAGGATTTTATTAAACCATTCGACCAAGCCGTCCGTTTGCGTGTGATACATGCTTGTCCGAATCTATTTGCCCAATATTGTGTACGTGACATAACAGCAGTGCCTTGATTTGTGAGGATTTCTTTTGGAATCCTCATCCGGGAGATGACTTTGAATTATGTGAACTATAATTTAACTATGTGCTGACATGTTGTACACCAACCACTGTAATGGCCCGACGAGGCCAATGCAAATTCTTTCGATGGGTACATTGATTAACTGTAGAGGGCACTGTGGCACTTTTGGGGAGGCCGGTGGATTCACCGACTGACAGTCACGGCATGCCGCACACCACCTACGAACGTCTCTGTGAAAGCCTGGCCCAAAAAAATGCTGACCCGCCATGATGACCAGCCATCATATTATGGTGAGCCACCTGGAAGAGAGTTTCCTGATGGCTCTTCAACACTATTAACTGGGTTGTATTCTCTTTTGTTTGAGTGTCCTGCATCACTTGATACAACTGATCTTTAGTAATTGACAAATATGGGTATGCGAGCTCAACGTTAGACTGGAGCTGTTGATTACTCTCACTTGGTCAAAAGCGTTTTTGAGGGACTCGTCATGTGATTGCTCTAGAGGTAAATCCACTCAGGCATCTCCGTCAGGGCGGGGACTCCCTCCTTTGCGTCATTTTGATGCAGCATCAAGCGTAGATGGCCCTGCAATGCCTCTTCCACCATAGCATCGCACGTCACACACAGATACATTATTTCACGGGACCCATCCACACATATTTACCTTAATAAATTCTTAAAATCTGTCCAATTCGTCCCCAAAATCAGTGGATGGGTGGGGCGGGAATTAACTGCAGCCTCTACTCTATGCTCTCTCCCCCTGAATATTATTTCAATGGTAACCACCTGATACTGTCACCTGACTATTTGTGCCCAATGCCCCATCTTTTTCCAAGCATTGGTGGATAGAGGTTTGGGAACAGCCAGAATCCACCAAAGCTTGATATGTATCCCCCTGGGTACTCACCAATATACAATACAACCTAGCTCTAGGCCTGTGAAACATCAGGACCAGGATGCCCACCTCCATCACTGGACACCGGTCCTGGAAATGTCCTAGCTCCCCTACTTCCCTGGAATACCTTCATGTAATCCTTGTCCAGCTGGACAGCTTCCTCCAGTGACGCCGGACAGTGGCACTGGACCCACTCAGCCATACCAAGGGGCAGCTGGGAGATTTCTTTTTCCAGTACCACCTGATCTATGATGTCTCGAGCACGGCGGGGTCCCTCAGCCAGCAACCATGGAGCTGCTGCACAAATGCGAACGGCAGCTGAGCCTTCCCAGCATCAAGGAGCGGAAGTGTTGAAGGCTCTGTTCAGGGCTCCGGCCGACCCACTGCAGGATATCTTCATGATATATTATAGATGTTGAGGTTGGCTGCAGGAAGTTGTTGGGCCGCTAGTTCCACCCACTGGTCGGGCGGCCACCTTCACACCTCGGCCGTTTTCTCAAAAAGGTCAAGGTATGCCTTGAGATTATTGGCGAGCCCCATATTCACCAAGGTGATTGGTGGACCGGGCGAGGCGGGCCCAGAGTTGGGGTAAAAACCCCCTCATTAAATTTTGGCCTGTCATGTGTTCAACCGATCCAATCTATGTTCAATGGAAATTATTAATTGTTGAAAAAGCTTTTGTACCTCCTTTGTACATTTAGAACATGAAATTCCAAATTTAGAGCATAAGGGGTGCAGGGTAGCTCAGCAAGTAAAGACACTGACAACCACACCTGGAGTCGCAAGTTTGAATCCAGGGCGTGCTGAGAGACTCCATTCAGGTCTCCTAAGCAACCAAATTGGCCCGGTTGCTAGGGAGGGTAGAGTCACATGGGTAAACCTCCTCGTGGTCGCTATAATGTGGTTCTCGGTCTCCATAGGGCGCATTGTGAGTTGTGCGTGGATGCCGCAGAGAATAGCCTCCAATAATTCCAACTCAACAGGTTTATTGTTAAAATGGGTATCGGCCAAAACTTTTCATATCGGTGAACCCCTATAAATAATCCAATGTTATATCCTAGTTTAGAACCAAATAGGCAGTCCGGTAGAAAAAGCACGATACATAAAATATGTTCTCAACTACCGATGATCAGCTTTCCAAAAACACCCACATTGAGCTTCTAGTCCATTAAGAAGCCGAGATATTCTACGAAACAGTGAGGAAGGAGCTCAAAATATACACTTGATGTCTATGGATGATAGCTTATGGATGACACGAATATTTCAGATCTGTTTATTGTGAAGGAAGGTGATAGAGAAACAAATTATTCCCCCTAGTAATTGCAGCCATCTAGTGGATTAAAATAAGACTTTTTGCAGGGAGAGAGAGAGCAAACACATTTTTTATTTTATATATATATATATATAGACAGTATACACAGTTTATATATGTTCATATTATATTTTATAAATTAATATAAAGATTTTCAGTGAAAAACTATTTAAACTACAATTTGTTCCTCACGCAAACCTAAATAAACTATGGTTGTGGTCTATTTAGTCCTGTTTGTTGCTTGACAGACCCCATTACATGAAAAAGGGTGGCATGGACATTCTGCTCAACATCTTTTGTTTTCTTATAACAGTCATACACACATGAACAAAAGTTTGTTTGACCATATTTGTGGGCAAACTGGACAAGTGGATCTTTCTGACTTCTGTGCACTCCATGAAGGGACACAACATTCCTATTATTGATGATAGATTTATTCTGTGAGGCTGGAGAGAATCAGATCACATCTGATCAAGATATAGCCAAAACAAAACTCTAGCATATTCTACGACAGCAGTCATTTAGTCGCATATTATTAATAATGCATACGTTTTAGACCAGGTTTACAAAATTCGCTAACCTGTTAGCTAACTATGTAGACCAGAGTAAAATTGATCACAATGTTTTAATGATAGCAAATGTATTATCTGAGTAATGTTTTTTAAACTTAAAGTCGCATGAAAAACATCAATGTTAAATGGACTGCAATCATGAGGATTCTTCTGTCCGGGAAACACATGAACAACAGCGGCCGTACCGAGACTGTACCATTATGACTGACTGGGAGGGGGGACACAAATATTACACTACTGATGTAAACAGCATAGGTTCTAAAAAAAATTTTGCTAAAATAATACAAAAACTGTACTCACTTTTAATAATAAATTCAATGGAACGGAAAATAGCAACACTGTGAGGAGTGGCATTGTTTTGTAATTATAGAAACACACCCGATTCCCTTTTGGTTTAGTCTACGAAGACGGGGAAGTGACGTCACATACAACTTCACAGACAGCTGTAATTTTGAACGTAATTTTTTGTAATGACCTTTTGCACCCTTTTTACTTGCTGTTTTTAAGGAAGCAGTAGATTTGGGAGAAATGCCCGCATCACTAAAATAAGGCGTTTTTGAACGTCATTGTTTTATTTTTATTTTTTTACATAAAAGTTGCTGTTTTTAATATTTTACTATTATTGTTTTGTTAATCGTGTCTTTTAAATACATAAATAATTTTAACATCGAGATTATTTTTATTTATTTTTTAAGAGTTATTTTTGACAGTTTTTTTAACATCTTAAAGTATTTTAATGTACCTTGATGTGGCCTTTTGTGTATTTGTTTCAATTTTAAAAAGGTTGTGGACTTAATGACAGTTCATCAAAATTAAAATGATGTCATCATTTACATACCCTCATGTCGCTCCAAACCTGTTTGCATGTCTTTCCTCTGTGGAACACAAAACAAGATATTTTGTCTATTTTTTTGTTCACACAATGAAAGTCAGTGATGTCCGGTGTTGTTTTGGACTCCATTGACTTTCATTAAATCGTTAAAAACAGTTAAAACATTCAAAATATCTACTTTTGTGTTCCGCATAAGAAACTCATACTAGTTTGGAGCAACATGAAGGTGAGTAAATGATGACATAATTAGTATTTTTATGTGAACTATCCCTTTAACTCTGTAAAGCCTGACATATGAAAGAATTGTCAGAAAATCTTTTTTTTTAAAAGGTGATTATCCCCCTGAGGCCCATCCATTCATTTATGTGCAGGACATTCCTTATTGAAGTTTTCTACAGTGGTACAGTTTGGGATATTATCAGAGGACTCTCTGAGCTTTTCAGAGATGCCGAATGTTTGAGAGTTTGACCAACTTCCTATAATAAGATAATGAGATCTTTATAATGACGGGGCAGGCTGTATATGTTAAAATACACAGAAATATTAGTTCACACTTTAAATATAGCTTATAAAATGTATATCATGGTGAATGAGATATAAACCTCATGGGGGGGGGTTCAATAAAATAATATTTAAAATGTAAACAAAAGTACAAGTTGCTCATATTCAGCAAATACTCATTTTAAAATATCAGTAACAATATAATAATTACTGTCCCTTTTACTTTATTAAAATACTGTAAGCTGTCATTTATCCCAACATAAAAGTCACTTTTCACGCAAGTCTGCCACTATTTTAAATAGATCGATATAAACATTGAAGACACTTTTTTCACAAGTAACCACTAGATGGCGCCATAAACATGTGAAACTTACAAACCATTGGTTGTTTGTCTCATCAGCTTGAACCGAGAGTGAAACAGGAGCCGTCAAACGTTGTGTATCATTTTATACAAATGGCATTATAGGGTTAATTTATGGCGTTATTTATTCAACAAGGGATAGCTTTTACTTTAAATGAATTCCTTGAGCATTTTCAGATTTATAAAGTCAATTATTGGTTGCTCTGTCACAGCCAGTCAATAACCACAGCCACAGTAACTCATCGTGCCACTTTTTAATTCATTTATTTATCGTTGATTCAATAATAATTCATTTATTATTTGTTGATTCATGCATGCACCTTTAAACACGAGAGCTTTACAGTTTATCAGCTCTTAACAATGAGGCAATTTAAGGAGGTAAATATCCATAAAAGGTGAATATGACCCAAATCACAGAAAAGAAAAAAACAAGTGTAAACATGTACCATCAAGAACACAACACTGGGATTTCATTCACAAAACAACATTTTTTAATTAAAGTTTTAATTACTGCAAATCTCTCCTAAACCCATAGTCAGTATCAGGCCTAATGGGAAAGACCCCCAAACAAACCAACAAAAAATCTAATGTATTCAGTGTATTTAACAGTCACAACTGACTCCCTCCATAACATCTTCCTTTGGTCCTTTGGTCCTTTTGTCCTTTTCTTTTCCCTCATTTTGCCAAGTCCTCAGACGTTCATGGACAAAAACAGGAACTGTCAAAAATAAAGACTTGTTAAGAAATGTTGCTCATTGTATTATAAAACATATGGCACCTCAAAGAGCCGGCGTTTTGCCCTTGACAATAAGTGATTGGAGCATGTTAAATACCTCAGCCAATCACAGGCTCCCAAACACACATATCTCTACAAACTGGAAAAACCAGGTGCGTTACCTGCTGTATGTTTAGGCTGATCTGTCCCGTCTTTGGCCTGTCAAAGGCCTGGAAAACTCCTGGAACAAAGGACAAGATGTGCGTTTAAATCAGTGGTCAAGTTTTATTTACATTCGGCGTGTTTTGGAACATTCTAATTATAATGAAGAGCTCATAATAACTGCTGTTGGCCATTTTAACCCCTTAAACTCTACTGCATTTTTTAGCTCCCACCTGCACTAGAAGCTCAATCTAGAGGTCGTTGAGTCGTTGATTTCATTATCAATAGCTAATAACATCATTTGCAGATGGTTTGTTTATCATCATGATTTTTCTGCTAGACTGCAAAATATAGCTTTGGATTTTTTGGGTAAAAAAATGGCTCATTTGAAAGAAAACAGCCAAAGGTAAGAGGTGACAGAGTCGTGGTGTTTTGGGGCTCACAGAAGCAGCGATCAGAGCAGACATGAGTCTTTATTGTCTTACAGACATCATATTTCACTTCATGATTCTTTGTGGGTGTTAAAAACTGTGTTGTTAGGGCGACAAAATAAACATACAGTCACGTTCCTGAGAACGAGAGCTTTCATGTGATATATGACATGCCTATTTAAGTGCTCGTTTTTTACATTTATATGCTTATTCCTACATTGTCTCCTCTAGGTCAGGGGTGTTCAAAATGGGGCCCAGGGACACCCGGGGGGGGGCCACAAAAAATTTCAGTGAAAAAAATAAAAGTGTAAAAACGTTGACATTATTTCACATAATTATTGTTTCATTCTGAAATCGTTAATCACGAATATTTGTTTTTCATATTGTCAGCAAGAAATAAAACACTAATATAAACTTGCAGTAATTTCATATATTATAATAATAAATCTTATTTATAAGAAATGACGGTTTGTTAATATTCTCTGTAAAGCTGCTATGAAATTGGTTTGTTTTGTTTTTAATACTTTTGCTAATTAATTTATATAGTGCGTTTCACAAATAATATATAATTTAATATTAATTACAATTATAATAATATGTATGTATGTATATGTGTGTGTGTGTGTGTGTGTGTGTGTGTGTGTGTGTGTGTGTGTGTATTAGGGCTGTCAATAGATTACACATTTTTATCAAATTAATTACATGGTGTCCCGATTAATTTATCGCATATACAAATATTTGCTGAGAAAGCCCCTCAAATAACAATAATTCAATATATAATGATGAAATAATTATACATAGTTATATTTAAATATTTAAAAATGTGTCAATCAGTTGGAGATTTGAGGGCTTGTTTAAGGACACCTGCGTCAGACATGCTTGTGTAGCGTCTCGGGTGCGTCACGTCATAAACATACATGTTTAGGTCACTGTGTCAAGATAAATATAGTTTAATACTCAATCTTTAAACACATCTTGAGATCCCTTAGATCACACTTGCGCTCCTTCAAGTGTTTTGAACACAAGAATGTAACTCATGTTTGTGTTGTTCTGCTGAAGTGTTTCTTCACTGTATAAACTGTGTGTTGCTCATACAGCTGAAGTTTCACTTACTGCCCCCTGGAGTAAACAGGTGGTACTACACGCTTGCATTGCTCAGGAATCTTCCTTATTATGGTCTGGGGCATTGCGATTAATTGCGTACATTTTTTGAACGCGTTATTTTTTAGAAAATTAATCACACGGAATTAACGCGTTAAATCGAAAGCCCTAATATATATATATATATATATATATATATTATTATAATTATAATTGTAAATATATATTAATTTACTTGAATTTAAAATGTTTATACATCTAAAATAACTCTGAAAGATGCGCTGTCAACTTAATAAAAATGTATTATTTTCCAGATAATATTTGAACATATTATTTTGGCTTGAGTACAATATAAAAGCTCATTATTTAATTTGGCGGGAAAAGAAATCGTCATAATATGATGTTTACTAGTTTTATCACACAGGGGGTCCCTCGCAAGGGGATCCTCAACTCTGGCAATCCTTGGCACAAAAAAGTTTGAAACCCCTGATCAAGGCGACGATAAATTTTATGTACCATAAATGCAAAAGAGAGTTCTATAAAAAGTTCAGATTCTACACTTTCAAATGGCAGCACATACTGTAAGAGTGACTTTAACAAATGTACAATTTAAGTGTAAACTTATTGCCTGCTTCTGGCTCCGCCCACAGAGTTTATATACATTTACATTTATTCATTCATTATTTTTATGCTTTTATCCAAAACGACTTGCAAACTAGGAATAATACATCATTAGCAATTCATCTTAAGGACACAGTCGTGCAAACGTGCCGCAGTTCGTTATGTAGCGAGTTCAATAGAAAGAAATAAATCAATTCCAAAGACTAGAAAGAACCTATATAGGACATTTGACCAATTAGCCCAAAATGTCTGTGTTTAATGTTGGCCACGCCCACTTACGGAGCATATTCTCCAGGCGAACGATGCAGGTCAGGTAATCATCAAAGTCAATTTCATAATTCTCATCAGCAAACCTGAGACCCAGCAACTGCAAAATCTTTGAGTTCAAATGCATCCCTTGAGAGAGAGAGAGAGAGAGAGAGAGAGAGAGAGCACATTATTAATCATGTATATTCCAGCTTCTGGACTCATCTGGACTCGTCGACTGTCCCATGTGTTTACCTGCACCGTTAAGAGCAGTACGGAGTTCATAGGATGACATGCGTCCCGAACGATCCGTATCGAAAGAGATAAACAGCATCTAAAACAACACACAAGAGTGATAATCCTACAGATTAGTTCTTTCAGAAACATGTGCTATTGTTTAGAACGATAGCCTGATTGATTCTGCGTGGCTTACGATCCATTTCTTCAGTTTATCCCAGAAGACTTTGAACTCCTCGAATTCCAGCATTCCTGTGTTATCAACCTGAGCTCAGTTGAGGAAAACTCTTCACATAAACAACTCAAAGTTGACATCTGTTCATGTAAGAACGTAGTAAATATTCATGTGCATAAACTCGCTAGTTTAGTCCACAGAGAGGATACATCCATGAGGTTTATGATGCTGTGGCAGGTACTGAGGCTCAAACCGTCAAACTTCACCTCTTTCCCTATAAGAGACAACAACGACAGTGTTGTGAGGGACATGTGGGAGAATCATGATCATTTCTCATAATAAACCTTTTCCAAGACCGTGACATATCTCAAAGACACTATGAAGAGGTGAAGGCACAGACTCACTCCTGCTCAGGACTCCATTCAGCACCTGCTGCAGTTCTCTGGCACTGATGGCGTTATCCTATAGACAGAGACGAGCAAAGTGATTCTTAAAAAGGACGTTCACAGCCTAGTTTTATTTCCTGCCTTTAGAGGCCCTGCACAAATCAAACATTACCATGAAAATGTCCAAAACTACATTTAAAATGGTATGGATATATATATATATATATATATACACACACACCGATCAGCCACAACATTAAAACCACCAGCTTAATATTGTGTAGGTCCCCCTCGCTGTTTTGGCGGCACGAGGGGAACCTAAACAATATTAGGCAGGTGGTTTTAATACTGTGGCTGATCGGTGTATATACAGTATACATGTATGTACATATTAGAGGTTGAATGATATATCGGTTTGGCCGATTAATCGGCACCGATAACAGATTTCTGGATAGTTTTTCCCCGTTGCGTCCGGTGCTGGAGCAGCTGGGAAGTGTCCGCTATCGTTATACAGTACGAGAGCGACCTCTAGAGGTCAAATAAATCACTTCACTGATGCCTTGTGGTGTTTGTTTTGACACGTGAGTCTACACTATACATGGAGCAGAACACTTCAGATGTGGATTTAAAACATCAACAATGAAAAGGTGTGTATACAGTACACTACAGTACATGTCGTCATGTCATTATAAAGACTAGATGCTGCATTAGTACAGAACAGCAGTATGTTTGCTGACAAGGCTGAGAGGACGCTAACATTAAAGCTAACCTCAAGCGGTTAGAACAATGTGGCAAAAATACACGCAAGCCCTACCCAAATGTTTAAATGTCACGATTGTTACAATCTATTACCATGTGTTTGCATTAGTTTATATCCAGCTGGTCACGTTTATGCTTTAAGTTGCGTATTTAAAGCTAGTGATGTGAGAAAGCAAATTCATATCTTCATGTAGCCGAGAGAAATGAATAAACAAACCAGAAACGCCTCTGATTTCAATTCAAATTTTCATCAAATTTGATCACTGCAGTTTAACAGAAAGCAGGTGTCTCAAGATGCTTAAGTTATTTTTTATTTGACACATCATCTAAACTGCTATGTACCTACTTAAACGTTTTATTAAAATTATTTTATGCACATTAGTTGAAAATGAAATGCTCTTTTTAACAGGAATGTTCTTTGCAATAATATAACGTTGCTGAATGGTTTATGTATTTATTGCGCCCTCTGGTGGACTAAGGAAACAACGTCAATTTAAACATTTAAAATTAGAATATAAGTTCATGTATATTAATATTTATATATTAATTTAATTAATTTAAAAAGTACAATACATTTTCATGGTTCAGTTAGTACTGTTTATTTTTGTAATAAAGTTCAGCACTGTTTTACTTTGTTATGTTTTCATTTAGTATAAATTTTAAAAACTATCGGTTGATTAATCGGATATCAGCACTATCAGTCGTACTCTAGTACATATACATACAGTGAGGAAAATAAGTATTTGAACACCCTGCTATTTTGCAAGTTCTCCCACTTAGAAATCATGGAGGGGTCTGAAATTGTCATCGTAGGTGCATGTCCACTGTGAGACACATAATCTAAAAAAAAAAATCCAGAAATCACAATGTATGATTTTTTTAACTATTTATTTGTATGATACAGCTGCAAATAAGTATTTGAACACCTGTCTATCAGCTAGAATTCTGACCCTCAAAGACCTGTTAGTCTGCCTTTAAAATGTCCACCTCCACTCCATTTATTATCCTAAATTAGATGCACCTGTTTGAGGTCATTAGCTGCATAAAGACACCTGTCCACCCCATACAATCAGTAAGAATCCAACTACTAACATGGCCAAGACCAAAGAGCTGTCCAAAGACACTAGAGACAAAATTGTACACCTCCACAAGGCTGGAAAGGGCTACGGGAAATTGCCAAGCAGCTTGGTGAAAAAAGGTCCACTGTTGGAGCAATCATTAGAAAATGGAAGAAGCTAAACATGACTGTCAATCTCCCTCGGACTGGGGCCCCATGCAAGATCTCACCTCGTGGGGTCTCAATGATCCTAAGAAAGATGAGAAATCAGCCCAGAACTACACGGGAGGAGCTGGTCAATGACCTGAAAAGAGCTGTGACCACCGTTTCCAAGGTTACTGTTGGTAATACACTAAGACGTCATGGTTTGAAATCATGCATGGCACGGAAGGTTCCCCTGCTTAAACCAGCACATGTCAAGGCCCGTCTTAAGGTTGCCAATGACCATTTGGATGATCCAGAGGAGTCATGGGAGAAAGTCATGTGGTCAGATGAGACCAAAATAGAACTTTTTGGTCATAATTCCACTAACCGTGTTTGGAGGAAGAAGAATGATGAGTACCATCCCAAGAACACCATCCCTACTGTGAAGCATGGGGGTGGTAGCATCATGCTTTGGGGGTGTTTTTCTGCACATGGGACAGGGCTGACTACACTGTATTAAGGAGAGGATGACCGGGGCCATGTATTGCGAGATTTTGGGGAACAACCTCCTTCCCTCAGTTAGAGCATTGAAGATGGGTCGAGGCTGGGTCTTCCAACATGACAATGACCGAAGCACACAGCCAGGATAACCAAGGAGTGGCTCTGTAAGAAGCATATCAAGGTTCTGGCGTGGCCTAGCCAGTCTCCAGACCTAAACCCAATAGAGAATCTTTGGAGGGAGCTCAAACTCCGTGTTTCTCAGCGACAGCCCAGAAACCTGACTGATCTAGAGAAGATCTGTGTGGAGGAGTGGGCCAAAATCCCTCCTGCAGTGTGTGCAAACCTGGTGAAAAACTACAGGAAACGTTTGACCTCTGTAATTGCAAACAAAGGCTACTGTACCAAATATTAACATTGATTTTCTCAGGTGTTCAAATACTTATTTGCAGCTGTATCATACAAATAAATAGTTTAAAAATCATACATTGTGATTTCTGGATTTTTTTTTTTAGATTATGTCTCTCACAGTGGACATGCACCTACGATGACAATTTCAGACCCCTCCATGATTTCTAAGTGGGAGAACTTGCAAAATAGCAGGGTGTTCAAATACTTATTTTCCTCACTGTATATACATACATTGTGTAACTATTTTATACTGCAGATTTGTATATAATGCAGATATGCATGTGTACAGTATGTTACATTATATATAATTACATATATATACACTGTATGTTTATTTTACATTTATAAATAATGCATAATTGTATATAAAAGTATTTATATATATATATGTATATTTATGAATAATGCATATATTATAAATAATGCAAATATATATATATATATATGCATATATATATATATATATATATATATATATATATATATATATATAATCTGTATAATTGTGTAATACTGTAGATGTTTCTGTGTCTTACCGAGCCAGCGATCTGTTCAAACAGCCTCCTCAAACCTTTCTCTTCATCTGTCTCCTCCTCAGGAGGGTTGGGAGTTGGTGGCTGCACAAGTCCCACAGATAAACACATATTTTTAACATAAATGACTGGTGAATGTCACTAGTTTTAGTCCACAATCAAGTCTGTATGTGTCTGTATACGAGTCAAATCTTTGCAAAAATGTACCATAGTTTACTACAGTTATCGTTAGTCCTCTTAAACCATAATAAATGAATATGTGATCTTTAAGCCGTGTGAAAAGCTTTTCAAATCTTTCTGTAATCATGTTTAATTTAGGTTTTTGATGACAATGGTGGCTAATAACACAGTTTATAGTAACAATGGCATTTCCATGGCAACTACAGTCAATTAAATGTAAAGAATCTCGTCACGTCTTCTGTTCACTGTTGCAGAACTTACATCTGGCAGGTCTGCTTCAATGGTGTTTCCCATCTCACTGACAAACAAACAAATAAAAACATTATAATCTATGGCTATTTGATTGAACATTACATCCAGATTTGTGATCTCAAGATGTCAGGGTGGATTTGAGTATTAGTGATTCATCAATACACCAATAGCAATATACATGCGCATCATAACCATATTCTTCAAGTCTGGCTGATAAATCTGAAGAGTGGTTGGAGAAACATACATGGCTCCAGCTTTCTTCTCGGAGAAGATCCGGATGAGGAAG
The DNA here is from genome assembly GCF_025860055.1 of Xyrauchen texanus. NCBI lineage: Eukaryota > Metazoa > Chordata > Actinopteri > Cypriniformes > Catostomidae > Xyrauchen > Xyrauchen texanus. The sequence continues at coordinate 3,047,346 of NC_068280.1, read as the reverse complement.
TCGGCTTCAGTGTGCGGTTGGTAGGTGGTTGGAACCAGCAGATAGTTTCCAGGGGGAAGTCTGAAGCGCTCGGACACCTCCCTCATGTTGATGTACGTACGGCTTCGTGCTTTCGAGCCGTTAAAACGGAAAAAGTCCTTCCCTTGGTGGTCTTCATCATTAGGTGCCTGTGAATATGGCAAACAAATGGTCAAATTCATCTAACAGTACTCTGAACTCATCTTCCACACTGCAAATAAATAACATGTTCTTAATCAGTATCAGTAATCGTTTGTCTTGTTTTCTATTCAAAATATCCTTAAAACAAGATACATTTACTCAAGAAGCTAAATTGTGCACGATAATAAGACCTGTTATTGAGAGCGAGTATTGATGCGGACTATCACCCTGGAGTCCCGAGTTTGTGACTCCAGCCAGGTCTCCCAAAGCAACCAAATTGGGCCGGTTGCTAGGGAGGGTAGAGACACATGGGGTAACCTCCTCGTGGTGGTGATTAGTGGTTCTCGCTCTCAATGGGGCGTGTGGTGAGTGACTCCAGTCAGATCTCCTTAGCAACCAAATTGGGCCCGTTGCTAGGGAGGGTAGAGTCACATGGGGTAACCTCCTCGTGGTGGTGATTAGTGGTTCTCGCTATCAATGGGGGGTGTGGTGAGTGACTCCAGTCAGATCTCCTTAGCAACCAAATTGGGCCCGTTGCTAGGGAGGGTAGAGTCACATGGGGTAACCTCCTCGTGGTGGTGATTAGTGGTTCTCGCTATCAATGGGGCGTGTGGTGAGTGACTCCAGTCAGATCTCCTTAGCAACCAAATTGACCCGGTTGCTAGGGAGGGTAGAGTCACATGGGGTAACCTCCTCGTGGTGGTGATTAGTGGTTCTCGCTATCAATGGGGGTGTGGTGAGTGACTCCAGTCAGATCTCCTTAGCAACCAAATTGACCCGGTTGCTAGGGAGGGTAGAGACACATGGGGTAACCTCCTCGTGGTGGTGATTAGTGGTTCTCTCAATGGGGCGTGGAGAGTAGCATGAGCCTCCACATGCTGTGAGTCTCCGCGGTGTCATGCACAACGAGTCACGTGATCAGATGCGCGGATTGACGCTCTCAGACGCGGAGGCAACTGAGACTCGTCCTCCGCCACCTGGATTGAGGCGAGTAACCGCGCCACCACGAGGACCTAGTAGGTAGTGGGAATTGGGCATTCCAAACTTACAACGTTTTAAGGCTGTTTCGATATTTTTCAATCAGCCAGTTCTATAAATGCAATCCCTTTTTTGTTTTCCCACTCGCCTCGTAAACAGCGAAGCCGATGGTCTCCATGTCAAGCCCCTCTTTCCTCATTCGACGGCGGTTCTTCTGCATCAGAGCGACGATGATGCTGCACATTTGGTCTCCATCATCGGGGTCATCCAAACGAAGCTTAAACTGAGGGTTCGTCCAGAACGTGTCTGGTGAGAGAAAGACGAAAATCAGAAAGACAACATTTTGCATTTAAGAAATAAACTGTTCTCAGATCAGTGCTCTAACCAATGAAGTTCCTGCAGCCTCCAGCGGTGGAGCCCCTGATCCAGTTGCCCTGAAAACTGTTCACGTCCCATTTCTTTTTAGAGTCATCTGTCAGAGAGTCTGGAGTCAGATTACAGATCTCCACCTTATCGTAGTTGGCTTTGAAGTCTCCAAACTCCATCCTGCGACACACGGTAAGTCAATATAATTAGTTCCTCTGGTGAGAATGAGCTTATTGGATGCTTGTGTGAAATACAGTAAGAATATTTGTTTTTAATCAAATGTCGCTCTTATTTGCACATGGACGAAACTGCAATTTTGTCCTAATGGGGAGTTTAAAAGCACACACCAGAACTCTCCATCATCCAGAGAGTTTTGCAGCAGTCTGGTTTTCTCTGCCTTGTCAATCACGCTCCACTCCCTAGAGCTTAAAAAGACAGACCATTTATGTATAGTGCACTGACATCACATATATCAATTCATTTAATCAAATACAACGTTGAGCTGCTTAATGTGCTAAAGAACTGCCAGGTAAATTATGATTAATAATCGGAAGCAGAAATCTCATTGAGAGCACCTTTTAGCTGCGTACACAGTGGCTGGCGGTGAAGTCGCTAGTGGGCGTTCCCACTACTGGTTGCCTAGTAACGTTTATAAATGACATTCACGGACGTCATTCCATTGCTGTACGTTTATTCACCATATCTGATCATTTATACGGTTTTGTTTGCTGTCATACATGTAACACATCTTCAAAACAAATCATGTAATGGTTCATTTTAGTCTATTTGATTATTTAAACCTACTTGGAATCCCCGCGATCTCAGATACACCTTTCCACGCAGTATTTGTCTTAAAAATGTCCTTATACGTGGGAAGAGACATATCATAGAGCACTGGAAAATTGCTAACAGCAACAATTAGCCTTTCATCCATCTTTCCGTTACTGCAGGAGCTGAGAGAGAGAGAGAAGGATCACGTGAGCTCTCCCGTCGTCTCTCCTATTGGCTGTCGTTACCGTTAGTCGCTCCAAAGTTGAACTTTTCTCAACTTTGTCGCGTCGCTGGACACGCCCACATCTAGCGCCAACGGTCGCGACAGCTCGTGTCGCCGGAAGTCGCTGTGCTCTCATTGAAAATGAATAGTATTGAGTCGCTGTCGCGCGCCATGTCGCTGGCAGTGTGTACGCACCTTCAAAGGTGACTTTATCATTAGTGAACACATACTTGTCGCTCCAGGGGCCGTTCCACTCCACCTGACCCCAGGGGTTCCTGACACGGATCAGCTGGACTTTTGCTCCTCTGTAGTTCACCTGTGGAGGCAAGATGAAAACACAGAGTGAATATAAGAAAAAGAGAGAAAATGACAGTCAATACACAATAAATACAGTTGCCATGGTTACCTCCTCCACTCCAGTGATGGAGTAGGCGTGGCCTTTAACCAGACCGGTGATGGTTTGCGCCTCAGATTCGGCAGAACTTGTGATCTAGTGATATGACAACGTCAGTGTCGGAGAAATCAGAAATGGCAACATGCACAATTATAATGTGTCTGTATTGTTTGTAGGGAATCATAAAAAAGTTGTACAACGCTCCGAGTTCTCTTAACGTACATCTATGGAGCAGCCGAGCATGGATCCTCTATCTATGGCTTTCTTCAGCATGTCAAAGAGGTTGCTCGGAGCGCTCTTGGTCTCGTACATCTCCCCCACGCCCCCGGTGAAGTCCTCCATGGCCTCCATGGTAGTTCCTCCTTTGAGTGACTCATAGCTGCCGTTCAGCCTAGCAAACGCACAGAAGATGATCCGTTCACACACACAGGTTCGGCATCTCTTCCTTGTCTACACTAAAGACTTGATTTGCTAGATGTTTTTGTAAACTGAAGTGCATACTTGGAATAGGCCTTCTCCAGAAGAGCACTCCAGAACTCCGTGTTGTCAGCGGAATGGAGGAAGACAAGTTTGTCCCTCACACACGGGAGTCTGTCGTCCACCACCACATCCAGCCATTTATTGTGCTGCCAGAACTGCAGAGCAAAACATTGTAAAACATCCTTTGAGATTATGAACTGATTTTATAAATCTGTCAGATTTGAATAATGTGCCTTAAACCTTCATTTGAGGTTTGAATTTGGACATACTTGGAAGTGGAAGATCCCGGCGTAGTTGTGGTCAAAGTTCTGGTCATGTGGTACGACCCTCTTCAGTGTATCTTCGTGGAGGGTGAGGGAGGCGATCGCTGCCAACAACCAGCAGTCTCCTAAATCAGTGACGCAGGAAGAAAAACATGTTGCAAAATGTAGTTTTACAAACTGACAGTTCAGTAACTTATAAACATCATTCGATAACATTGACGGTCATATCAGAGCTCTTCTTTGTCATTGAGTTAATGGCACAACATACCCAACTGTCCCTGACAGATGTCTGTCCTCGAGGCTCCTCCAGTGATGAATTTGGGGTCTTTGCAGATTTGCTGAATTTGAACAGAACAAAGGAAATATCCTCAATAACAGCAACTTATACATACAATAGAAATATAATCCGCTGAAGACTGTTCCGACACATCAATCTATTTATCTGTCTGTCTGTCTATCGATCTATTGATCTATCTATCTGTCTGTCTGTCTATCGATCTATTGATCTATCTATCTATTGATTTATCGATCTATTGATCTGTCTGTCTATTGATCTTTTTATCTGTCTGTCTATCTATCTATTTATCTGTCTGTCTATTGGTTGGTCGGTCGGTCGGTCTGTCTGTCTATCTATCTGTCTGTCTATCTATTGATTTATCGCTCTATTTATCTGTCTGTCTGTCTATTGATTTATCGATCTATCTATCTGTCTGTCTGTCTATTGATCTGTCTGTCTATCTATTGATTTATCGCTCTATTTATCTGTCTGTCTGTCTATTGATCTATTTATCTGTCTGTCTATCTATCTGTCTGTCTATCTATTGATTTATCGCTCTATTTATCTGTCTGTCTGTCTATTGATTTATCGATCTATCTATCTGTCTGTCTGTCTATTGATCTGTCTGTCTATCTATTGATTTATCGCTCTATTTATCTGTCTGTCTGTCTATTGATTTATCGATCTATTGATCTGTCTGTCTATCTATCTGTCTGTCTATCTATTGATTTATCGCTCTATTTATCTGTCTGTCTGTCTATTGATTTATCGATCTATTGATCTGTCTGTCTGTCTATTGATCTATTTATCTGTCTGTCTATCGATCTATTGATCTGTCTGTCTGTCTATCGATCTATTTATCTGTCTGTCTGTCTATTGATTTATCGATCTATTGATCTGTCTGTCTATCTATCTGTCTGTCTATCTATTGATTTATCGCTCTATTTATCTGTCTGTCTGTCTATTGATTTATCGATCTATCTATCTGTCTGTCTATCTATTGATTTATCGCTCTATTTATCTGTCTGTCTGTCTATTGATTTATCGCTCTATTGATCTGTCTGTCTGTCTATTGATCTATTTATCTGTCTGTCTATCGATCTATTGATCTGTCTGTCTGTCTATCGATCTATTTATCTGTCTGTCTGTCTATCGATCTATTGATCTGTCTGTCTGTCTATTGATTTATCGATCTATTGATCTGTCTGTCTATCTATCTGTCTGTCTATCTATTGATTTATCGCTCTATTTATCTGTCTGTCTGTCTATTGATTTATCGCTCTATTGATCTGTCTGTCTGTCTATTGATCTATTTATCTGTCTGTCTATCGATCTATCTGTCTGTCTATCGATCTATTTATCTGTCTATCGATCTATTTATCTGTCTGTCTGTCTATCGATCTATTGATCTGTCTGTCTGTCTATTGATTTATCGATCTATCTATCTGTCTGTCTATCTATTGATCTATTTATCTGTCTGTCTATCGATCTATTGATCTGTCTGTCTGTCTATCGCTCTATTGATCTGTCTGTCTGTCTATTGATCTATTTATCTGTCTGTCTATCGATCTATTGATCTGTCTGTCTGTCTATCGATCTATTTATCTGTCTGTCTGTCTATCGATCTATTGATCTGTCTGTCTATTGATCTATTTATCTGTCTGTCTATCGATCTATTGATCTGTCTGTCTGTCTATCGATCTATTGATCTGTCTGTCTGTCTATCGATCTATTTATCTGTCTGTCTGTCTATCGATCTATTGATCTGTCTGTCTGTCTATTGATTTATCGATCTATTGATCTGTCTGTCTGTCTATTGATTTATCGATCTATTGATCTGTCTGTCTGTCTATCGATCTATTTATCTGTCTGTCTATCGATCTATTTATCTGTCTGTCTATCTATCTATTTATCTGTCTGTCTATTGATCTATTTATCTGTCTGTCTATTGGTTGGTCGGTCTGTCTGTCTGTCTGTCTATCGATCTATTTATCTGTCTGTCTGTCTATCTGTCTGTCTGTCTGTCGGACTCAAATCTCATTCAGTCTGTCTGTCTGTCTGTCTATTGATCAATAGATCTGTCTATCTATCTGTCGGACTCAAATCTCATTCGGTCTGTCTATTGATCTGTATGTCTATCTGTCTGTCTATCTGTATGTCTGTCTATCGGTTGGTTGGTCGGTCTGTCTGTCTATTTGTCTGTCTATCTGTAGGTCTATCTATCTGTCGGTCTGTCTCTGTCTATCTGTATGTCTATCTATCTATCTATCGGTCTGTCTGTCTGTCGGTCGGTCGGTCTGTCCAGCTATCTGTCTGTCTGTCTATCAGTTGGTTGGTCGGTCTGTCTGTCTATTTGTCTGTCTATCTGTAGGTCTATCTATCTATCGGTCTGTCTGTCTGTTGGTCTGTCTATTTGTCTGTCTATCTATCTGTATATCTATCTATCTGTCTGTCTGACTGTCTATCTATCTGTATATCTATCTGTCTGTCTGTCTGTCTATCTATATATCTATCTGTCTATCGGTTGGTTGCTCGGTCTGTCTGTCTATTTGTCTATCTATCTATCTGTCTGTCTGTCTATCTATCTATCTGTATGTCTATCTATCGGTCTATCTATCGATCTATCATGTAGATCTACTCTTGTAAGTGTTGCTGTGTGCACGGCATCAAATCTTAATCCTGTCACTTTGGCGTTGTTAAACTTAAAGCTATTTTGTGCAGATGTTTCTTGATAAAAACACCTTTCATGACCTGTGGTTCATACTGATCTAATAAAAACATTCACTAGAGTAGGAGATGTATGAACGCCCATGATGCCTTTGTAAGGTGTGTTCACATTCTTATTGCATTCTCAAACTTTGATCCAATTGATGGAGAACACACACACTTCTGTAAAGGGAACGCCCTGACATGAAATGCAGTTGTAGTTTCATTCAGAGATCCTACAAGTCTCCTCTGAAGAGAAGAGATGACTTGAGGAGGGTGTGAACCCAAAGGGGTTGGACATGTCAACTGTTTTTCAGATCGTCTTAGATATGCCACAAGTTGGCAGATACTAGAAAACCAGTTCTTAAAGGGATAGTTCAAGTCAAAGTCACCAAAGGCACATTGTATGGGGAAAAAAATGCAATAAAAATAAAGTAGTACTAAAGCTGTCAGTGCATAAAAATGTGCCTTAAATCTGCTTTTGTGTTCCATGGGGAAAAAAGACATTTAGGTTTGGAACAGCATAAGGGTGAGTAAATGAAGACAGAATGTTCATTAATGGGGAACTATCCCTTTAAGAGCAAACAACCTAGTAGCCAATTTCCACCAAAATAAAAAATAGATTCTAGAGTCACTCATTCAAATATTCGGAACGCTTAATAAATGAACTTGCAACATTCCATATGCATTCCTAAATTGTTGCTTAGCAACCCACTTCAATGGCTTCATATTTGTCTTGTAATAGATACAGTTCCACTCTGTTGAGACTCAAAGAAACGTCAAATGTCATGTAGTAAAGTAGTATTGTTCAAACTCCACACACATAATCATCTGACACAATAAAACATGCTATTAGTCCTGTGCCACAAATGTCAAAATGCATGCCAGCGTTTTTGGAAAGAATGTAATTAATTTATGTAATTCAAACATTACAGATATCTGATGAAAACCATCCACACTTCCATTCATTTATTCCAAAATCCATCCATCCATCCATCCATAGGAGTATTAAAAGAGGAAAACCGAACTGCATGCTTCAACACGTCAAGAACAGGCTTTTTAGCATTGCTAAATGTTAATAGCATATAAAAACACCCCTTAGAAGCCTTTATTTTGGTCACACATTATACATGTTTGCATATATACAGTGACATTTATTTGTTTTCACATATACCAGCTAAGCTGGGGTCAGAGTGCAAGGTCAGGCATGATACGAGGCCCCTGGAGCAGATAGGGTCAAGGGCCTTGCTCAAGGGCCCAACAGTGGCATCTTGGCGGTGCTGGGGCTTGAACCCCCGACCTTCTGGTCAGTAACCCAGAGCCACCACTGCCCCAAGATCATCTTCTTGTAAGAGCTCTTGTAGAGCCAAAGGATGTTGTCAGTGTTGCATTCTGAAGAACCCCTAAATGGTGCCTCAAGACCGAATTTAGTGCCCTTACCTTACATTTAGGAACTGTGTTTTGTCCTGAGCTTCATTATCGAGGTATAACGATGACAAAAGAAGTAGATTATGTAATAAATTAGCATCTATTAGCATGTCTATAGGGTTTTGGTCAGCTTCATTGCATAGATTCTTATACACCCAGAAATCCCTCTGCAGGCTTTTTAAGTGCCTATTTGATCAAATCTGATCCTATAGCATGACTTATGTGGGTAATGTGGGGCGCTTAACCTCTTAATGTCACGGTTACTTGCCACACGGGATGAACTCTCATGACACCCTTTAAGGAAGCCTCAAATATCCCATTATATGTACTCAAGGAACTTGTGGGCTGATACCAAGATGCTATCTTTGGGGGAGTTGTCCCTTCATTGGACCAGAAGCGGGATGTTGGATGCTTATGGGAGGTGGCACAAGATCCATTGACAGTTTTAACCTACCTAACCTAACCCTAACCCAGTGTGAGGAACCCTGAATTACGCCTTTTTACGGTGACAACTCTTGCTACCATTTTGTAGCTGGTTTGTTATGTGTTTGAGGCCTTATCTGTTGGTGATCAAATGTTGGGTTGACGTTACAGTTCATTGCAGCCATCAAAATGGCAAAAACAGTCCCAGATTCCCATAATTCACCCTACATGAATGGTATAATCACTGGAAACTTCATTACTCACCCCTGGCCTCTTCCATTCAAAGTTCACTGGGACCCTTTGGCTGTAGAAAAGCGATGATTCCACTGCAGGAAAATCTGGATCTTCAAACAACTTCCCCTTCTGCAAACACTCTTGTCTGAGCTGTTCAAACGTCTTCCCATCCGCCTGCACGCTCTCCGCCTGTAACTTCTGCCCAGAGGCTCCTGACTGGGACACATTGTATGGCATCTCGTCTCAGCTGAGCTTCAAAACCTCAGATAGAAGGTGGCGACACTCGTGCGAATGACTGAAGCGGAGAGTCGTGCGTGTACGAGTCTGTATGTGATAAATCCAGCCACACTGGCTGGGCGACAAACTCGTTTGATTGGTGTGACGCCCATCATGAGCAGAAACTGGTTTGGGTGAAAGCAGCCACGCCTGAGTGTGTAGAGCAGACGGCACTCTCCAGAAGTATGTGGTATTGCACCTGTTTGGGAACTTTACTACGGTATGACTGTGGTGTTCATTTAATAGAACTGTGGTGCATGAGATTGTAGTGCCTTTCAACAATTACGAGAGTCCGTTAAGAATTTCGAAAAGTACTTTGAATGTTGGCTTGACAAAGCCTCGCCTTCAAGTTTATCAAGCTTGACAGTAAAGGTCGAAGGTTATCAGAAATGTTGAAATAAATCTGATGATCACCTGCTACAAGAAAACTGCTGATAGGAAAATATACAGCAAGCTGAAAGACTGTGCCGAGATTGGTGGATGAAGCTTGATGTAAGATTTTGAAAAAATTAAGATTTTTAGAAGAATATCTCAGCTCTGGTGGTCCATACAATGCAAGTGAATGGTGGCCAGGAACGTATAAGCTCCAAAAAGCACATAAAGGCAGCATATAAGTAATCTATACAACTCCAGTGGTTTAATCCATGTCTTCAGAAGTAATATGATAGGTGTGGGTGAAAACCCGATATTTAAATCAACATTTAAGTCCTTTTTTACTATAAATCTCCACCTTTGACCAGCCTCAACCAGTAGGTGGCTATATGCATGAAGAATGCAAATGGCCAAAAACAAAAAGTAAGTGAAAGTGAAAATGGAGATTTATAGTAAAAGGACTTAAATATTCTCACCCACACCGATCATATCGCTTCATTACTTTTATGCTGCCTTTATATGCTTTCAGGCCCTTCAAACCTTTAGTACCTTTAATAACAGAGCTGAGATATTCTTCTCAATATCCTCGTTAAAGAACATCTTACAAACCTGAGATTGCACGAGGGCGAGTATATGAGAGAACTTTCGTTTTTAGGTGAGCTATCCCTTTAAGTGTGTATCATACTATATACTGCCTTGACAAATTAAGACCAAACAGCGAGAATATTACAAAACATATAATTACAATAATCTGCATTTCTAATGAAAGCAATGAAAATACAAAAGCTTGTCTGTTTATTACACTTTTGCTAACAGAGACATAAAGTAGCCCGTGACTACGCTGGCCATCAGGGATAGTAAACGGCAACACTTGACAACAGAACGAACAATTAAGAAACAGCTGCTTTACAAAAAACAAATAAGTGCATGATCAAACAGTGATGTTTTACTCTCTTCCACAGGTCACTGTGACGTCTGATAGAATCACTTCATTTAGGATTAATCAAAGTTCTGTCTGTGGAGCATGGGGGGGGGGAAATCAGGCTTTTTAAATGGCAGAAAATAACATTATTTTTCAACAGAACGGTTTGATTTAGCTACACTAAGAGCAGTTAAACTTGATGAGACAAAGTTGTAAACCTCTTAAATTCAATCCTTGTTGACTATTATCAGGATGGACACCATAGAATAGGCTTCATTTAAGCAAAATAAATTTTTTGTACTTTTGATATGGGGTGGAATATGACCTGAACATGTTATTGTGCAATTCACTCACACACATTCTCTCTCACTGTTCTTGTTTTTCTAGCGCAGTTCCCGTCACTAGCAGCAGGTTGCAGCCCATGAACTGAACGTTTAGTATATTACTAGTGTTGCCCGTGTACTGTCCAATCAGCTCGCTGCTGGAGCCATCGGCCTGGGCGGTGCCGTGAGCGTTTCGTATGTCCCACACGCGCACAGAGTTATCCATGGAGGCAGAAGCCACCAGACTGCTGTCCTGGCTGAAAGAGAGGCTGGTGATGCTGTCGGTGTGACCACGGAGGTCTTTAAACAGAGCACCAGACGCCAGGTCCCACAGCTTCAGTCTCTGGTCCTCTCCGGCAGATGCCAGGTACTTTCCGTTGGGCGAGAAGGCGAGCGAGAGCACGGGGCCACGGTGCCCAGTAAACAGCCTCACAGACGCCCCCTGCTGCGTGCTCCACAGTCGCACGGTTTTATCAGTAGAGCCCGTCGCTATGTAGTTGGAGTTGGGGTGGAATTTGACGCAGTCCACGTCGGAGAGGTGGCCGGCATAGAGACGGAGCGGGTATGTGCGGGCAAAGCTCCAGAGGCGGGCGGTGCGGTCGTGAGACGCCGTCGAGAAGTACAGGCTGCAGGGACTGACGTCCACGTCCCAGACGGGGTAGGTGTGACCACGGTACAGGACGGTGTTGGTGAAGCAGTTCAGGTCCCAGAAGCGGACGGTGGAGTCCTCCGAACATGACAGCAGACCGGAGCCATCCGCCAGGAATGCTGTGCGGTACACAGGACCACTGTGAGCGCGCAGGGTCTTGATCTCATTGCCAGAGGCATCCTCATCATCTGCCTGTTCAGAATAAAACAAAACAAGTATAACTCATTACTATAATTAAATACATTCATTAAAAGCATCGTTTTCTGTAAAGCTGCTTTGAAATTATATGCTGTGAAAAGCGCTAGGCAAATAAAAATGACTCCACTTAAACAATGCTATAAGACAATGCTACTCAAAATTACAGCCAATCAAAAGATGTTTCATGTTCAACACACAGTCATATCTGGCAAGGACAATAACTCCAAATAGCATTGAAAGAAATATCTAACTTAAAGATACATATTAGAAAGAGATCTGCGCTAATAAAAGGTCTTTAAATGGAAAAAACTAATTAAACTGTTAAACTTGGGTCAAATATTTTGGGTTTCATTCCACAAGCTTCCCACAATAAGTTACTGGAATTTTGTCCCATTCCTCCAGACAGAACTGGTGTAACTGAGTCTGGGTTTGTAGCCTCCTTGCTCACACATGCTTCGCACGCATCAGATTGAGGTCAGGACTTTATGATGGTCACTCCAATACCTTGACTTTATTGTCCTTAAGCCATTTTGCCACAACTTTGGAGGTATGCTTGGGGTCATTGTCAATTTGGAAGACCCATTTGCGACCGAGCTTTAACTTCCTGTCTGATGTCTTGAGATGTTGCTTCAATATATCCACTTAATTTTCCTTCCTCATGATGTCATCTATTTTGTGAAGTGCACCAGTCCCTCCTGCAGCAAACACCCCCACAACATGATACTGCCACCCCCATGCCTCACAGTTGGGATGGTGTTCTTCAGCTTGCAAGCCTCACCCCTTTTTCCTCCAAACATAACGATGGTCATTATGGTCAAACGGTTAAATTTTGTTTCATCAGACAAGAGGACATTTCTCCAAAAAGATCTTTGTCCCCATGTGCACTTGCAAACTGTAGTCTGGCTGTTTTATGGTGGTTTTGGAGCAGCGGCTTCTTCCTTGCTGAGCAGCCTTTCAGGTTATGTCGATATAGGACTTGTTTTGCTGTGGATCTAGATACTCGTCCACCTGTTTCCTCCAGCATCTTCACAAGCTCCTTTGCTGTTGTTCTGGGACTGATTTGCAGTTTTCGCACTAAACTACGTTCATCACAAGGAGACAGAATGCACCTCCTTCCTGAGCGGTGTGATGACTGTGTGGTCACATGGTGTTTATACTTGTGTACTATTGTTTGTACAGATGAACGTGGCACCTTCATGACATTTGGAAATTACTCCCAATGATGAACCAGACTTTTTTTCTGAGGTCTTGGCTGATTAATTTTGATTATTCCATGATATCAAGCAAACAGGCACCGAGTTTGAAGGTATGCCTTAAAATACATCCACAGGAACACCTCAAATTCAGTACACCCCTTATCAGAAGCTAACTGGCTAATTGTCTAAAGCTTGACATAATTTTCTGGAATTTTCCAAGCTGTTTAAAGGCACAGTTAACTTAGTGTATGTAAACTTCTGACCCACTGGAATTGTGATATAGTCAATTAAAAGTGAAACAATCTGTCAGTAAACAATTGTTGGAAAAAATTACTCGTGTTATGCACAAAGTAGATAAACGATAGTCCTAAAAGACTCGCCAAAACTATAGTTTGCTAATATGAAATCTGTGGAGTGGTTAAAAACGTTTACATACACTAATATGTAAAATTCTGACTTAAGCAACAGTAGATCACTAAACATCCTCAGCTACCCAAACCACAAGATTGACAGCTGTCACTCACTTCCTCCTCCAGGACGTCACAGGCAAGTCTTATTTTCGACACATCGACCCTGTGAGGCCCCGCCTTTAACTTCCGTGCCCGTAAACTCCACAGCTTCACGGCAGAGTTATCAAAGCCTGCTGCCAACAATCGGCTGTCCGCCGACACCTCGGCGGTGTTCAGCAACTGATCCGTGTGCTGGAACGCGTAGAAGCAGATGGTGGTGAGAGATGGCGGTCCCTCGCGAACACGCTTGATGCAGTCCTGCAACGTTTCCAATGCAGCCTCGTTCTGAGGTAACCCCGCCGTGACTTCAACAGGTTCCGCCCCATCAGACCCATCAACTGCAGTCCAGGTAGTGGAGGAAGAGGAAGTGGAGTTTGCATTTCCTGTTCCAAGCCCCGCCCCATACAGCTGGTAGTCGGTTTGACGTGCTGCGGTCACCTCCACCTAAGAAAATATTTGAGATAAACCAGGTTCGTTTTTGACTATCCTCATTGAAGCTTATTTTTGCCAAGAACCACCTCCTTAGACAGACATGTATAGCAACCAACCACAAATCTGCTTATACCTGTATATGTGTGCTGAGCACCCAACAGATAGCGCTGTTGTCATCACTCTGCAGGTAACGCAGCAGGTAGCTGTACGCTTGATCTGTCAGGTGAACCACATACTTATGATCCAGAAGGGAGCAGAGTTTAGGGTTCGAGGTCACATCCTGTAAAGACAAAATAATACTGAATCCCAGAACTAATACTAATTATTTTCCACCATGATTCTTTAATTGACATGCCCACAATTTGAAAAGTCAGGGCTAAAAGAAAATCCTAAATCTGACCTGCAATGTGACGGCACCTCGCAGCAGATCCACAATGGCTTTCTGCTCAGGGTCCTGCTGGAAGAGCGAGTGGAAGCGACTGTAGAATGTGTCTACTGCCCCCTTCAGGCCACAGCGCGCCATGTCCAAGTGCAAGTAGAGGAAGAGTGGAAACAACACGCCTCTTACCTCCTTTACCAATGGCGCCTCTGCATCTGCAACAGAATGAGGTTATTAAAAGGAAAGGTACTGAAGCGTTAGGAAAGAGCGCTTCTGATTCAATCTCTCACCCTGCAGGAAGGAGCGCAGTCTATAGAACTGGGTCTCATACTGCTGAGGGTCTGACTGGCAGGGGGCCGCTGACACCACATTTGCACAGCTGGACTCATTCTGTACTGCACTTACCAGAAAGAGAGCACACCACTCAAATATATAGTTAAATCGTTTAAAATACAACAGAGAAATCATATATGAAAGGGCCGTCACCTGTGAGACTGGCAGCCATCTCCTCCGCAGACTGGGATAGTTTGGCGCCCTTCAGAGACCCATCTGTATCTATGTACTGCCTCTTCTTCAGGTACTGATTCACTGCGTGCTGGATCTGTTCTGTCCTGACTCGCTTCATCTCCTGCCACATTATGGATATTATACTTCATGCATCTCTTGTCTCAGCAGAAATGCATGCCATGCAATAAGAGGTAGTGCAGATTTAAAGACTAATGGATTCATTCACAGCACTGGCCATTGGAGTGAATGAGCCGACCACCTAGAACGTTCAATCGATATATTCAATTCTTTTCTGGGCATGATTGGTGTGTTTGAACGTTTGATTCTTTTTCTAGGCATCATAGGCGAATTCAAACCATAGATTTTGTTTATAGGCATTATATGCACGTTTGATACTATTTCTGAGCATTGCTAGTATGTTCAAAAATGTTATTATTTTTCTTAGCATCATTTGAGTGTTCGAACATTTGATTCATCTGCACATAATATGCGTGTTCGAACAATCAATTCTATTTCTGGGCATCATTATGAACGTTCGAACACTCGTTTCGATTCTAACGTTCCAACGCGCATCTGATGCCCCCAAAATACTGTCTAGACAGCTCACAAGTTTTTGAGACACAGCCATTAACACTGGATCAGTATGTTACGGATTATGTGCAAGTTGATAAACTACGGCATATATGTATTCATCTGTTGTCTTAAGATATTCAGTTATAAAATAAACAAACAAAAAAAGCATCTGAAACATACACAACATACAAAAGTTTAGATACAGTTTAGCACCTACTGTAAAAATCCCTTTGTGAGAATCCAACAGAAAGTCGTTCTTTTAAGCCATGAAAGATGTGTTTAAAGGAGGACTGCCGCTCTTCTTCTGCGCGTCCAGCAACAGCGTGCTGAGATCACAGGCGCTGAACAGCGACATCTAGCGCACCGAGCGCCTCACTGCGAACAACAGCCGAAAACACTGCAGGTACAAAAATATCTATTTCAATTTTATATTGTTTAAAAAGAAACAAATTATAGAGAGCGAAAGTACACTTCAGTCAGTATAGAGTAAATATTAATTTAGCATCTGTTTAAATAAAGTATTGATCCATGAGAGCTAAATGCTCAATTACAACAATAAGAGACTATTTTGCAGACCATTTATATTATGATATTAATTTTATTGATATATATATATTTGCATTTGAATCATTATTATTTATATTATATTTTTATTAATATTACATCATATTTATAATTTTAATTCAACTATATAAAACTCAATTTCCCAATATAGTCCTCAAAATGCGGTTTTCAAACACTTGCCCTTTAGTACTGGCCCAGAATCAGTTTTGAACCCCAAACAGACGCTTCGTTTATAGTAAGAGGAGTCTAAAAATCTGATCCAGGATCAGCAACGCGAGTTACTGGCTGAAACACGTGCTCACAGTGTGTGTGTGTGTGTGTGTGTGTGTGTGTGTGTGTGTGTGTGTGTGTGTGTGTGTGTGTGTGTGTGTATGTGTGAGCGTGTATTTATCACTTTGTGGGGACCAAATGTCCCCATAAGGATAGTAAAACCCGAAATTTTTGACCTTGTGGGGACATTTTGTTGGT
The DNA here is from genome assembly GCF_025860055.1 of Xyrauchen texanus. NCBI lineage: Eukaryota > Metazoa > Chordata > Actinopteri > Cypriniformes > Catostomidae > Xyrauchen > Xyrauchen texanus. Next base: position 3,031,276 of record NC_068280.1, on the reverse strand, counting down.
CCCCATGAGGAAAACAGCTTATAAATCATACTAAATTATGTTTTTTGAAAATTTAAAAATGCAGAATGTTTTCTGTGAGGGTTAGGTTTAGGGGTAGGGTTAGGTTTAGGGGATAGAATATAAAGTTTGTACGGTATAAAAACCATTATGTCTATGGAAAGTCCCCATAAAACATGGAAACACAACATGTGTGTGTGTGTGTGTGTGTGTGTGTGTGACTTATCAACAGCAAGGAATCCCGTATTTTATTTATGTGGTTAATTTTTGTTGGTGTATAAATGTAATTGGGAAAAAAAAAAGTTTAAACCCTGGCTTATAATAAAATAGCTCAGTTTATTATGATTGAATGCATTTCTGTTGGAGCTGTGGTGAGGGGTTTTCAAATTTGTTGATGCCAAGGACCCCCAAAAATGATGATCCCCTTGTGAGGGACCCCTTTTCAAAAATATATAGGCAGCTTTATATTTCAGATATAAATTCCCTTTCATACTGTGTGAGAAAAAAAGTAAACAATTGGTTGTTAAATGAAAAGAAATGATTAAAACATAATATAAAAAATATGTATTAATTGAGCGCATATCTTTTTTATACCCACTGTTGGAGTAATAATAGATGTACAAACCTGAAGAAAAACATTTTTAATTGAATAGAAATATATTTATTCTCTTTAAAAAGCAGAATAATATTGTCAAATTGGGTATTATTATTTTTGTATTTTTCTGCGGACCCCTTAGCACCTCCTGGTGGCCCCCTAGGGGTCCCCAGACCCCAGATTGAAAACCCCTCATGTGCTCCAAACACATTTTGCCGCAGTGGGTTTGAATCATCCCCGTGTCATGTCCTTCTCCTTTGACACATAAGTGCAGTTGTGCGAGCGAACGGATAACCAAAGTCGACTCCAGCAGTACATGGTCAAATTGGCTTATCAGGTCACAAACTCACCCGGTGACACTTTCTCAAGTGTCACACATCTGCAGAGATTTTATTTTTTCGAGCATGAACTGCCCGTTTAAGGTCATGCCACAGCATCTCAATCGGGTCCAAGTCGGGACTTTGACTAGTCCACTCCAAAACTTTAATTGAGCTTCTGTTGAGTCATTCAGATGTGCACTTACTCCTGTGCTTTGGATCATTGTCTTGCTGAATAATCCAGTTGCACTTGCGCTTCAACTCACGGACTGATGACGGGACGTTCTCCTTTCGGATTTTCTGGGAGAGAGCAGAATTCATGTTTCCCTCAATTATTGCAAGTTGTCCTGAAGGAGCAAAGCATCCCGAAACCATCCCACTACCACCACCATGCTTGACCGTAGCCATGATGTTCTTTTTGTACAATTCTGTGTTTGGTTTACGGCAGATGTAACGGGACCCTCGTCTTCCAATCAGTTCCACTTTCGACTCATCAGTCCACAGAATATTCACCCAAAAGGTTTGAGGATCATCAAAGTGTGTTTTGGCAACATTTAGACGAGCCTTAATGTTCTTCTGGGTTAGCAGTGGTTTTCGCCTCGCCACTCTTCCATGGATGGCATTTTTGGCCGGTGTCTTTCTGATGGAGGAGTCCTGAACAGTGACCTTTATTGATGCGAGAGAGGCCGGCAGTTCTTTGGATGTTGTCCTTGGCTGTTTTGTGACTTCTGGATGAGTCATCGCTGTGCTCTTGGAGGAATTTTGGAAGGCCGGCCACTTCTGGGAGGGTTCACTACTGTGCCAAGTGTTCTCCATTTGGAGATAATGACTCTCACTGTGGTTCCCAGAGCCTTTGAAATAGATGTGTAACCCTTCCCAGACTGATGCATTTCAATCACCTTTTTCTTAATTCCTGGTATTTCTTTTGACCTTGGCATAGTGTGCTACTGCGTGAGCCCTTTTAGCCAACTTCATGCCACTGAAAAAGTTGTATGTAGGTGTTGATTTGATTGAACAGTGCTGGCAGTAATCAGGCATGGGTGCGTCTAGTCCAGCTGAACCCCATTATGAATGCAGTTTCATAGATTTGGAGATTTAGTAAAAGGGGCAAATACTTTTTCACACAGGCCCAGAAGTTATTGGATCATTTGTTGGCTTCAATAAATAACATTAGCATTTAAAAGCTATATTTTGTGTTAACTCGGATTGACTTTGTTATATGTTAGATTTTGTTTGAATTTATGAAACAATTTAGTGTGAGGTATACTCAAATACAGAAGAAATCAGGGTGGGGGCAAATACTTTTTCACAGCACTGTATACATATATAGCACATGCATAAATGTTTACTCACAACCCATACTTCTGTGTTTGCTGTAGGACTTTTCTGACTTCCTGTTCCACTGGTACATGGAGGAAAACTGTTGTCTCAGGAAAAGTGTTGCCAATAGCAACACACCAGGAGCTGGCCAGCTTCCTGCAGGCTCACGATCACCTCAGCTGGCTGCATGGCATACATGTGCAGGACTACCAGAGAGTAAGAGTGGCTCATTTCTTACATGACTCAAACACGTGCACAAACACAAAGTTAGAATAATGAATAGAAGCATCTTCTATTCCTGTTGTAAAATTGTTGGCAACATTTGAGGTTTATTATACAGCTGTATGGAGCAGGTTTTTCCTGTATCCTTTTACATTCTTTCGGGGACTCCTTACAGACTCTTCGCACTCTTTACAGTCAGGCTAACATGGAGACGAGATACTTCACAAAGAAGAAGACCCTGCTGGCCCTCAGTAAACTCACGGCTCATGCGTCAGACATGCCTGAACCTGTGAAAACCAGACAGCTCATTGGTCAGTTACTACACAGATTGGTTGAAGTTTATGAAAATGAGGTGTTTTAATTAACAGCGTTTGCCTCACTATGAGCTGTTCTGGCAAGTTTTGACATTTTGTAGGCAGACGTGCTGATCCGTGTGATGTAGGTTGAAATCTAGCCTACAATGAGTCCCAATCCCAATCCCCCTCTTCTGTCCTATCTCTGAACATGTAAATAAAGACCCTCAAAAATGTATTGTTTCATGTCTTAATAACATTTGCTATGATATAAATGTTGTTTTTGTGTAGATAGTGTAGAGATTTTTTGCTTCATCAGGAGACACTTCCTAAACAACTGCTAGATAGGAAACAGCTGAACCCAAATACTTTGCCTCTGCTGACCCAACACAACCTCATTAATGTGAGAAAACACACACACACACACACACACACACACACACACACACACACACACACACACACATGTTGTGTTTCCATGTTTTATGGGGACTTTCCATAGACATAATGGTTTTTATACTGTACAAACTTTATATTCTATCCCCTAAACCTAACCCTACCCCTAAACCTAACCCTCACAGAAAACTTTCTGCATTTTTACATTTTCAAAAACATAATTTAGTATGATTTATAAGCTGTTTTCCTCATGGGGACCGACAAAATGTCCCCACAAGGTCAAAAATTTCGGGTTTTACTATCCTTATGGGGACATTTGGTCCCCACAAAGTGATAAATACACGCTACACACACACACACACACACACACACACACACACACACACACACACACACACACAAAACACACTCTGATATCCATACCAACACACACACACACACACACACACTCACACACACACACACACACACACACACACACACACACACACACACACACACACACACACACACACACACACACACCAGTGTTTCCTACAGAATTGTTTTTGCAGTTGGTCTACCCCAAGACCCTACCCCACACTCAATTTATCTTAAGTTCACACTAAACTATATATTTTCAACATAGTTTAATAATGTATTATTATTTTGTCTTGACAAAGCCTTCTAGAGCTTTCAAACTACATTCACCAAATTTGGTGCCGACCTTCAGACTGTTCTGGAATAGTGTGCTATGATTTTTCTCACTGATCGGACTTACGGTTTTCGCATATCAAAACAAAGTAATAGACTTACATTGATCGAATGCTTAAACCAGCGTTTCTCAACGGGGCGGTACCGCCCCCTAGGGGCGTTTGGACAGTGTTGGGGGCGGTGTGAACGAGGCAGCAGAGAGGGGGCGCTCAGGCACAAATGGGGGCGTTACTCAGAGGTACTCAACAGGCGGCCTGCGCAGAAATCTTTTCAGCTCTTCTCCTTAGCCTATGTCTTCGTCTTGCTCGGATTACTGCTGCCACTTCACCAGGAGGATATGCCAGGAGAGCCGCTTCCTAAGTTACACATGCTTTTAATAGGCGGAGAATTTTCAGCGCAAAATAGAGGCGCGCTTTCACCGGCTTTTTCTGTACATAACGCGGAATACATAATTAGGCGCAGTTTACGCTTCCCTCCCATCTATTTATGTGACACTCCCACTTTCCCCTTGTCCATCCCATGAATGCATATGCATGACACGAAAAGCGCATTTTGCCATTTTCAATTGCGACAGGCAATCTGCGCTTTCATCTCGGTGCGTCCCGTTCGTACATACCTCGCCATGGTTTTATGCGCACTTTGCGAAACAAATACGCCTGAAGTGGGCGCAAAAGCGTTAGTACATCTGGCCCTGAGAATTTTAATTGTAATGTGACGATCGGGTGCGGATATCTAATCGGAGAAAATCATTGGTGATGGTGAGTTTGTTTTTAACAGCTGATTCGGGTGACGTTAGAGCTGATCCGCGCATCTCTACTCTGCAATGTGTAATTGGCCGATGGGAATAATAAAGTCATAATAATATAAATATTGATTTTATATTATTTGTCTTTTTGCAGTTATTCACCTAGTATATTAATATTAACTTAAGTTCTCTCCCTCGTGTCCCGCAAAATCAGGTCTGCTGACCTGCAACAGAGCAATAGCCAGGTGGTCACCCTACGTTACTCACTGTTATTCATCACAACGTTTAAGCCTCTGACAACTCATACAATGTTCATTTGAATGTAAAATAAAATTATGTCTGTGCAAATTAATGAATTCATATTTAAATGTTGCTAATAACCCACTCGGCTAGTTACCGGCAAATGATCTCCATAGCAACGCCTAAAAACAAATGCCGCAGCTGTCAGAGTGGTAGAAATGACCGTTTGTAGGCTATTCAAATTTGAAGCCTAGTATATATTGCCTAATTGAGTGCGCGAACGACCGCTGCTTTTTCATTGGCCATTTAGGTTAGTTACGTTATTGTTCACGTGATTGGTTCATCTTAAAAAAAATTTGTGTGAGCCTGAATTTGTTTGAATTTCTAAATACATCTGAAATACCTTTCAAACAATCCATGTGTTTTTGCATTTTTTTCCAAACACAATATTACTCAACTTGAGGCTTTTACATGTAGTTATAAGAAACTTCTGTTTCAGTTTTTTTTTTTTTTTTTTTTTTACCAAAAACTCAGGCTTCAGGTATCAGTGTTGCAATTGTTTGGCTGTAATAGTATTTCTGAAGTGTTTTTGTTTTTTTTTAGGGGGAGGGGGCGTTAAGAGGATCATGAAGCGGTCAGGGGGGCGTTTGTTCAAAAAAGGTTGAGAACCACTGGCTTAAACGGAATGCTCGTTAACTCAAACTCCAACTGTCAAACTAATCACACTTACAGTTTTCTCATAGTGGCCAATCAAAATTCTGAAAAAACGCATAGACTTACATTCACGGAATGTTTAAAAGGGCCAACGGAATGCTCGTTAATTCGAACTCCAACTGTCAAACTGCTCAGACTTACGGTTTTTGCATTGCGGACAATCGAGTGTCAGAGAAAATGCATAGACTTACATTCACGGAATGTTTAAACTAGCCAATGGAATGCTCGTTAATTCAAAATCCAACTGTCAAAAAAATTCAAATGTAAACAAGCCTACAAAATAGCTTTTGATCTGCTCTAAGTTGCTCTCTTTCTCTCTGTCTGTATTTGACGGTATATCGACTATCAGTTCAAGCTAGCTTAATGTCTGTATAGCCTTAAAACTCTAAACTTTTAAAACTAGTTTAATCTTTCAGACAAGGCTTTGTGAGCTTTACCTGTCTAGTTATGCTTCTAAAGACCCGGCCCACCATCTTATCACTGCCCCTTGCTCAGGAACCAAGTGACTAGTTGGACATTTGTTCTACAGTCGTTATTTTCTAACGACACTTGCAATTGCTTGATGACATAGAAGCAAGCAGTTGTAAACGTAAACTGAGAAAAAGACACATCAAGGGACAGAAAAATACCAAGCATGCTCTCTTGCACAGAAATGTATTTATTACTGACTTACTTGGCTTGGCATCCTGCTCGCTTAGATTCCAGTGATGTTGACACTGACATATGTTCCACTGTACACCCTCCCCAGTCGATGTCCAACACAAATCACTCACCAACCGAGTAATAAAAGTTGAATATGTATATTTAAACATGGAAGAATGAATATATCATTCCAGTAACTGCTGCTTGCTCTAATGACTTGAGACATGTTACACAAGGCTTCAACCCAAATCATATTTACACAACCTCTCAGATGGTTTATAGAGTAATAACACAGTTCTTGGTCTTGTTATGTCTGTAAACTGACAACTATAAACCATCAAGGCTGTTTAAAGAGATTCTAGATTCCCTTAGGACATGCAGTAGCATTAACAGATGCACTTGACCAAGATTTGGCTTGAACTTTGGAATGTTAAGCATTTACATGCTTCCACTGATCATGGTATAAATAATGGGGGGTTTGTACTCGTTTGTTTTGATTATTTGGGGGGGGGGGGGGGTATAAGCCCCTGTATTTGACTCCCAAGTTTGCACTGCCTGTATCACAGATAATGATTGTTCCACAATCATTATCTTTAGTAACCACAAGTCTAGTACTGCCTGATTATAGTGTAATCCCATATTTTTATCAACCAACCATCTTTTCAATTAATAATAGTACTGTTTCATTCCAAACATGTTTTCTTTTTTTTATGGTGCTTCCAGGGCTGAACTGGTAATCAGGCATACCGGGCATTTTCCCTGTGTGCTGACGCACTTTGGAGCCAACCAGGGGCGGACTGGCCATCGGGAGAACCAAGCGGGCCAGTGGAATGGCGGGAAATGGGCCGAATGGGCCGCTATATGCTAAAATGAGCCGCCACGTTATGCAGAACGGACCACAAAACGGTGCCGCGATATGCAGAAAAGGACAGTGAACCATCATGGGCCAGTTGCTATGTAAAATCCCGGGCCGATTTCTCTTCCCAGTCCAGCCCTGGGTGCTTCTACAACCTTCTGCCATGAGCTCTGCGTGGCCCCTGAGGAGCATCCCACCCTGCACACTGAGGCCCCTCTGAACCCCAAGGCCAACCAATAGAACATGTCCCCACCATGTATGTTGCCATCCAGCCCATCCTGTCCCTGTATTATTGTTAGCAGTGGCACCTATATTTTAATTACTTGAGAGTTTCCATAGCCATTAAACCTGTCGTTTGGAACAAAAAAAATCTACCTCAAAATATATGTAATTTCTCATGAGGTGAAATATTCCCGCTTTTTTTCCTCAGGTAGCGGAAAACTCTACTGCGCGTGCGCTTTGTAATGAGACGAATTTATTTAGTACGCTTGCTGACGTTTTTGCAACCTGTTTTTCCACAATACATGGCATTTTCCATAATACAATGTTGAAATAAGGTCAAAGAGTACTTCCACGACCCACTGTAACAAAGTAGTTGATTATAATGAAATTATGAGCAATTAAACGGTGGATTGGTGTGCGTGCGTACTGCGTAGACAAGCGTTCAAGCAGGCTAGTATGATGCAATGCGCATGCGCACTGTAAATCAGTGAAATCAGGTACGTGAAGGGTTGTTTTTCTACTACGCAGCTGTTGCTCAACAATAATGGACATCATTTTGTGGAATTCGTAAGGATATGAAGATTAAAATGCACGTTATATCTCTCATTATTCTTCTCTCACGTTAAGGAGGGTCAGACTGGGTGAGCTTAAAGCGCTTATATTGATCCGAGTCAATATTTACCTACAGACTAAAGGCAGGTGAAGAGAGAAGTGTAAACATACTGCGCCCACACTGTAACCAGCAGGTTTGGTTTATTTATTACATTATTTATGGGTTTATATTTAGTGGTTTGACATGTTTATGAATATGAAATTATGATATGCTGATATACTATGTAGTTTATTGAATCATTTTAATTACACATGCTTATGTACTCTCAATAAATGCGAAGCAGGATTATCGCGATTTATTAATTGCATGGTAAACATGTTTTTATTAAACGTTAGAATATAAGAAATGTAGCTTTAGAAAGAGGATGTGGCATCGGCTTATGCCCTGCTGGAAAATAGCTTGGTTTTGGTACATGTTAGCTGGCCCTAAGATGGCCCAAGTTGGTCATGAGCTGGTCCAAGCTGGCCTTAAGATGATTCAAGCTGTCCTAAGATGGTCCATGATGGTCATGAACTGTCCAAGTTGGTATTGAGCTGTTCCAAGCTGGTCATAAGATGGTTCAAGCTGGTCATAAGATGGTTCAAGCTGGTCATAAGATGGTTCAAGCTGGTCATAAGATGGTTCAAGCTGGTCTTAAGATGGTCATGAACTGGTCCATGATGGTCATGAGCTGGTCCATGATGGTCATGAACTGTCCAAGATGGTCATGAGCTGGTACAAGATGGTCATGAGCTGGTCCAATATGGTCATGAGCTGGTCCAATATGGTCATGAGCTGGTCCCATGATGGTCATGAGCTGGTCCATGATGGTCATGAACTGTCCAAGTTTGTCATGAGCTGTTCCAAGATGGTGATGAGCTGGTCCAAGTTGATCCTAAGATGGTTATGAGCTGGTCCAAGCTGGTCCTTAGCTGGTCGACCAGCTACCATCTCCCAAAACCAGCTTGACCACCTTGAGTTGGTATGACAAGCTGGTAGCTGGTCTCCCAGCTTGGACCAGCTAAAGACCATGTTGGACCATCTTATGACCAACTAGAAACCAGCTACCATGTTCCAAAACACAGCTGCCAGCTTAAGTTGTCTTTTCCATTAGGGTATGTAAAGAATATAAATAAATAATGTGAGCACTGGGCTGTAACCTACTTTGCAAGAAAACTGGAAAACACCATACACATTCCTGTTTCCAGTAAGGTTTCCAATCAGTTTGCAAAGGGAAAATTGTTTAATGCGTACCTACACTACATTTAACATTGGAACAGATGGTGACTAACGCACACGGGTCAATTACACGCAGAAAAGATTGCCAATTGCAACACACTGCTTATAATAGGCATGTGATTTTGCATTATTATATTACAGTGTGTTTATTCTTTATGTGACTATTTCAACAGGACCAAATGTCAAACAATAACAACACGATGTCCAAGAAGATCCGGACGGAATACATGAAGAAGTTCCAGGATCCAAAGTGGGAGACATTCTCGAAATGTTATGAGGACTCTGTGAAATACAGACTGACCCGGAGGGTGATGGAGCAGACTCATAGACCGTTATTTGGGAACAGATGGGACAGTGGGTCCGACTCGAGTGGAATGTCTAGTCCGAAGATGCAGGAGGTAAACAACTCAAATGCCAAACACTATAAGTCTTCCTCAGAGTCCAAGAACGAGACCGCAGAGGTTCGGAAATCCTGGAAGCCACAGGTGAATGGGGAATTTCACACGGATACTAGTGCATCCTTGGAAAGCTCAGCACCGATAGGTAGGTCAGTGTGTCATGTGATCATGCCAAAATATAATTTGATTGATTGATTCATTGATTTAAACCAATTGAAAAATAGTTAACCTAGAAATGAAAATTCTGTAATTATTTTCTCACCCTTCTGAAAAATAACAGCATATGTGTAAGGAACGACATGAGGGTGAAAAATAATAATAATAATAATAATACATTTTTTTGGTGGATTGCTCCCTTATTTATACCTGTCTACCCGCAACTCCCCAACAAACATTGAATCAAATGATTTATTTTTCTTTTACATTCATGGCAGAAAATGGCTACAAAGGTGCAAAAACTACTAACGGTCCATCGGAATCTGTTCCTAGACACCGTCAAAGACATCGGGCTCCCCGTTCACAACTGCACTACCCCAATAGGGACCTGGACAGTGACGAATCACATCTACCTGTGTTAAGAAAACCATCCAGGGCCAACAGCCAACCACCAGGCAACACCAAAGTTCGGACACCCAACCGTGACAACAGACGGTCTTTTACCCGTTATGATCTGGCAGAAAGGCATATTGAGACCAGGGACAGAAGGACACCAAACATGAGAGCATCCATGTCCGCTGGAGAGGTGAGACCTGCTAGTAACAGCAGCTTTCTGTATTGCATATGAAATCTAGTCCTGCATAGTGGTTGAACGGGTCGCTGATGGCCAATTTAATGCTACAAATGTATGTTACTATACCTACGTTTTTGCTAAATGATTTTTACATGGCTCGTTGTACATATCATGGCACTTTCCTGAAATGAACACCAGAGGCGCTACAACAACAATTACTTTAATGCTCAGCGAGTATTGACGCTGACTACCACACCTGAGTCATGAGTCTGAATCCAGGGCATGCTGAGTGACTCCAGTCAGGTCTCCTAAGCAACCAAATTGTCCCGGTTGCTAGGGAGGGTAGAGTCACATGTAAATAAAACATGTACACATGTAAAATGTATATTTCCATATTGTACCTAGTTAGAAGGTCCCCTGTATAATTAACAGCATGAGCTGGGAGAGAATTTATTTCATATGTACGCAAAAAGGACATTATAACTGAAATATACCCATATGAATCGATATCGAATCAAGAGCTTGTGAATTAATACCCAGCCCTAGATTTGTTGGTCTGAAACTCGATAGAGAAATAACCTTGAAAACATCATTTGTTTGGGAGAAAATGTAACTCGCTTTTAGCGCCACACAGTGGACATTTCACCTCAGAACTGCCGTGATACGTGCAAGGAGCCACGTAATATCATTTTGCAAAGATGTCGCCACAGTCACGCAATTTTGATGAGATCAGGCTGCATTAACCATCCCATCATAACAAGCTCAGTAAGACAGAATTTAGAAATTGTGCCATGGGAACCAAAGTGAGAGAGCTTTAGCGGAAATGAAAGTGAGTGTTTTTCAAAAGACACATATTTAGAATAAATTATACATACACGGAGGAAACGTTTGAAGTTCAACCACAAAGGAAACCTGTCCTAACTAAACAGTGGTGTGCTAATCATTGGAGTGAAGCACCAACCGACATCTCAATTATTCAGCACTGTGCAGTGATATCCTGAAGCTCGAGCAAGATCAGTTTCTTTAGTGTAGAAAGGTTTATTAGGTTCATTGAAGCCTGGATTTCATCACTGTAGAAATGGAAAACATCCGAACATTAGAGTGGAACATATTTGAACTCTGGAATAAGATCATTCAACTTTAATTTATTGATAAACACACCCAGCGAATGGGCCAAAGGGCCAATTAATAGTTGTTACTTTTCACAGATCACAAGGTTTTAACCATTATAAATATACAGATTATTACACGTTTAAGACTATGCTAATCTAAACAAAGAGTGAAATATACATTTCAGTATTTATTGTGTAAAAATGTATTGTCCCACAGTTATGCCGTCATTTCCACCACAACAGACGAGTGTTTTTCAACACTCAAAGTCGACACATCAAGTGTCAGTGAAGAGCGAGCTTGACGTGAAATATGAGAACCGAGATGTTTGAAGAAAATAAAAATCTAGATAATATCACTTGAGCAATCAAGCTATAATTTTGACAAAAAGCTATGACAGGGTGGCTGTGGCTCAGGTGGTAGAGCGGGTCGGCCGCTAATCGCAGGGTTGGTGGTTTGATTCCCGGCCCACATGACTCCACATGCCGAAGTGTCCTTGGGCAAGACACTGAACCCCAAGTTGCTCCCAATGGCAGGCTAGCACCTTACATGCAGCTCTGCCATCATTGGTGTGTGAATGTGTGAAAGAGACACAGTGTAAAGCGCTTTGAATAACGCTAAGTTTAAAAAGGCGCTATATAATGCAGACCAGGGGTGCCCAGTACGTCGATCGCGATCTACCTGTCGATCGCAAAGGCAATGCTGGTAGATCGCACAAAATTTAAATGTACTTTCGTTAAATTTTAATAAAAATAAATATAATGTCTTTCCTTCTTTTAGTTTCTGTCTGACTTGCACTTGACGAGTAAATATTGACCAGGCGAGGTTTTGTTTATTCAGTTGCCATGACAACTAGGTTTGCGCATACGCGCCTTCCGAGGACTTCTGAGAACAGCGCGCGAAATTGCGATGCTACTGCCCGGATTAGCCAAAACTGAATGGAATCAAACAGTAGCATCGCAATTTCGTGCTCTGTTTTCGCTCTCTGTTCTCAGAAGTCCTTGGAAGGCGTGTATAGAGACAGAGCGCAACGCGTCATAATCTGAAGACCACGCCCACCTGGGGGGGGGGGGGGGACAATCAAACCGTCTCCATTGACATTGCATTGCGAGAGGTTTCCTCCTTGTCATTTATGGCTTATAACAAAAAAACAAAACAATGTCTAAAACCTGCTGTGTGACAAAGTGTACAGCAAACAAGATAATAACACAGAAATAAAATTTAATAAGCTTCTGAACCGAAACCTAGTTGTCATGGCAACTGAATAAACAAAACCTCACCTGGTCAATATTTACTCGTCATCAGAATAAGGTAAACGCCCTGAATATTGTGATCTATTGTGCAGTAGGTGTTTTGGATTTAGTTTTAAAACTGAGCGATATCAACATTGAAAATTGTTATTATTATATATTGTTTTATTAATTAGAAGATGAATTCCATGTAGGGATACATGCAGTAGTCCCAACAAGCATTTTCTTATTTTAAATGAAACTGTGTTTTTTTTAGTTGGTAGATCTTATTGAGTTGGTCATTTAAAAGTAGATCATCACACACAAAAGTGTGGACACCCCTGATGCAGACCATTAACACGAGCGGGACTGCTGTTTGTATTTTCCATTTCCCTTTTTGATTTGTAACTTGTAGCAACTAAAAAACAAGCATTAAAAAAATATGTAGTTTTTATAGAGCAAATAGTTTTCCTAAAAATGCATGTCAACATATGTGGACAAGTTGTGAAATGTTTTACTAATACCAAGTGATAGAAAGTCAGATTTTTTTCATCAAATGTATTCTACAAGTTCATTGTGTTTCCAGGAGTGTTGATTATTCATGTTTTTAAGACGTTACAGACATTACAAATGATCATAATTTATTCAGATTCAAAATATCGTCCAGCATCATCCAATCACAGTCAATCATGTTAAAATAAAATGATCCATTATAAACTCTGAATCTATGTATTGATGATCATCGTCCCATGTGTGTCAAACATGTTGAGTGATCCAAACATCATCTGCAGCCTGAAACTGAACTTTTGATCAGATTTTAGGAGTGAACGTGCTTAACTGCATAGAGAGCTATAGGATGCTCCCTTGCTCCCTATTTAGTGCATGACTTAACCTCCAGTGTGCTGTCTGTCTGCACTGGTCTCAGAACAGTTATAGGAGAGCTATAGGATGCTCCCTTGCTCCCTATTTAGTGCATGACTTAACCTCCAGTGCGCTGTCTGTCTGCACTGATCTCAGAACAGTTATAGGAGAGCTATAGGATGCTCCCTTGCTCCCTATTTAGTGCATGACTTAACCTCCAGTGTGCTGTCTGTCTGCACTGGTCTCAGAACAGTTATAAGAGAGCTATAGGATGCTCCCTTGCTCCCTATTTAGTGCATGACTTAACCTCCAGTGCGCTGTCTGTCTGCACTTGTCTCAGAACAGTTATAGGAGAGATATAGGATGCTCCCTTGCTCCCTATTTAGTGCATGACTTAACCTCCAGTGTGCCGTCTGTCTGCACTGATCTCAGAACAGTTATAGGAGAGATATAGGATGCTCCCTTGCTCCCTATTTAGTGCATGACTTAACCTCCAGTTTGCCGTCTGTCTGCACTGATCTCAGAACAGTTATAGGAGAGATATAGGATGCTCCCTTGCTCCCTATTTAGTGCATGACTTAACCTCCAGTGTGCCGTCTGTCTGCACTGATCTCAGAACAGTTATAGGAGAGATATAGGATGCTCCCTTGCTCCCTATTTAGTGCATGACTTAACCTCCAGTGCGCTGTCTGTCTGCACTGGTCTCAGAACAGTTATAGGAGAGATATAGGATGCTCCCTTGCTCCCTATTTAGTGCATGACTTAACCTCCAGTGTGCTGTCTGTCTGCACTGGTCTCAGAACAGTTATTGGAGAGATATAGGATGCTCCCTTGCTCCCTATTTAGTGCATGACTTAACCTCCAGTGTGCCGTCTGTCTGCACTGATCTCAGAACAGTTATAGGATGCCAGAGGCCCTTATGTTGGCACTGCTCGCATTGAGGTATGAGCATAAACTGATGGACACTGTTAGTAGAGAACTTTTTAAATAATTGGATTGAGGAAATAAAATGGTTCAAAATCAAATGAATGAAAAAACGTTTGAATGAGACCAAAGCTGAAGAAGCACCCCGATATCTTACAGAATGTCCTTGGTGCGGTTTTTCGAACAATAAAAGTGAATGGGAGCTCCAGATATGCCAAAAAAGCATCATAAGTGTAGTCCACGTGACTTTAATACATTTGGATTCTGATCTGGACTTTGGATGGATGCAGAGATTATGCAAAGCGTTTGATGCAAAGCATGAACTCTGACTCACCTTTATTCTCAGATGCATCGGGCCGACGTGGGCGTCCAGACTGGAAGAGAGTCCGAGAAACGTGGCAGAGGATCAGATCACCGGAGGTCGAGGTCAGCTGACATTGAGAAGTGCCGTCGATCAGAACTGAGTGTTGTGGATGAGCGCTGGACGACCGAGTACATGCGCTGCTTCTCTGCTCGGCTGAGATAGACGGCTGATGTGGGATCAGTCCATGTCTTGGTACCTGCGACAGGTAACCGATCCCAAACCAGCACTGCAGGACGATTTGTTAAAGTTTGAAGTTGTTCATATACAGGGTAATTCTGTACTTTTTGAGGCTACAGTCACTTTCTCATGAATGCATAGGACCAAACGTTTATTTACACATGGGGGTTGTTTTCAATATCTTTTCAAGGTCATTTGACGGCTTAACTTGATTGGACCAAACTATTTATAGAGAGGCGGGTGATCAGAATTGTTCTAGATGTTCCAGCCCGGCTGTGTTTTATGTGAAGTTGTTTCATATGTAAGCTGTACACGTTCTTGCTCTTTTAATAATCGTTTTAAATCACTTATTCCACTTTTTGCACAATTTAAAGATGTTATCAATATTTTAAAGAGTAAGGAGTGCTTTTTCAAAATACTAATTCACGGGGTGTCTTTCCCATGTATATATAGATATATATATTATGTCTGATCTGCACTTGACACGTGATAGACACTTTGAATGAAATTTTACTCTGCTCATTAAAGCCCAGGTATACTTCGTTTTCTGCGTTCCGGATCAGATCGCGCCCGGTCGACCGTGTTGACTTTCAGAGTATCCTGGTAATCAGAAGGTTGCTGGTTTGATCCCCACAGCCACCACCATTGTGTCCTTGAGCAAGGCACTTAACTCCAGGTTGCTCCGCGGGGATTGTCCCTGTAATAAGTGCTCTGTAAGTCGCTTTGGATAAAAGCGTCTGCCAAATGCATTAATGTAAATGTAAGCATCCTCTTTGGGCCGTAAGCGAATACGGCGATGACCGTGCATGTGTACGGACGGTGCCGTGCGTGGAGCGATCAGAAACATGGACAAACGAAGTATGCTTTGGCCTTTAGTCTTGATCTCACTTGGTTTGTACTCTGGACTTTCTTGAATGATGTACTCGAATATAATAATTATTTTTCAGCACTGTTTACATTTCGACCGCTGTATTTGTACGTGAGAACATGCACAGGTAGATTTATTTTTCATTGCATTGAATAAACTATGTTTGAATAAGATCCGGTTTCTTCCATGTTCTGTTCACGCCTTCGTAGGATTGTGAAATGAAAGTTCTGTCATCATTTACTCACCCTCATGTCACTTTTCACATCAAACCTGGTGCGACGCATGTTATTGCGCCAATTTTAAAAGGTTAGTTCACCCAAAAAGGAAAATGATCCCATAATTGACTCACCCTCAAGTCATCCTAGGTGTATATGACTTTCTTCTTTCAGCCAATCACAATCGGAGTTATATTAAAAATGTCCTGCTCTTCCAATCTTTATAATGGGAGTGAATGGTACCTTAGATTTTGAAGCCAAAAAAGCTCATTCATCCATCAAAAAAGTAATCCATTCGGCTCCAGGGGGTTTATAAAGGCCTTCTGAAGCAAAGCGATGCATTTGTGTAAGAAAATATCCATCTTTATAAACTATAATCACTGGCATCCGGTAACGGCCGTCCGCGCGTTCACGAGAGAGTCGAATTCCGGCGTCAAAAGAACAGCAAAGTAGCGCCCTCAACTGACAACTGTTCTGAACTGCATGGCATAAACATGTCAT
>NC_068280.1:2972316-3009816 GCF_025860055.1 Xyrauchen texanus | reverse complement strand
TATTAGAGTTAGGGATCTGAACGACAAGAGGTCGAATTGTTGGTCTGCAAAAATAGGTCCATGCTTTCCGAAAGGCCCCCAGTGGACAAAGCTGGAACTACAGTTAGCACTGCGCAAGACATGAGCACACATATTACAAATGTAACATTGAATAGTAATGATATACATGTTTCTGGTCAACTCTAAGTTATCTTATTTTGACTTTATTTAAAGCACACAGGCATCCAAAGTGTAGCAGAACCTAAATTTGGGCTTCAGCTCTGCTACAACAACAAGAGGCCACAACGGATCAGATTTAAGGTAAACTGTGTCCTTTTGAGCTACCAAATTGTCTGACAATAGAAGAGGGTGTTTAGGAAACCTGTTTAAAGTCATGTCGCTTGCACAAGCAATGCCAAGTTTATGCATTTGATTACTAGGAACATATACTGCCATTAATTGTTTTTTTTTTAAATGCACCGTAAATTGATTTTGATAAAAATAAGACGTTATTTTTTTCAATTCCGTTTCATGCCGCTAGTGGTGCCTATTTTACACACTTCACCTTGTTAAAGGGATAGTTCAGCCAAACACGAAAATTATCTCATCATTTACTCACCCTCATGCTGTCCCAGATGTGTGTGACTTCCTTTCCTCAGCTGAACTCAAATTAAGATTTTTAGAAGAATATTTCAGCTCTATAGGTCCATACAATGCAGGTCAACAGGGCCTAAAACTTTGAAGCTCAAAAAAGCACATAAATGCAGCATAAAAGTAATCCATAAGACTCCAGTGGTTTAATCCATGTCTTGATCCAAGTCATTTTTTACTATAAATTCTCTTCCTTGCACAGGAGGTGACGATATGCACGATTAATATGAATCTCCAAAAACAAAAGAAGAAAAATGTGAAAGTGAAAGTGGAGATTTATATACAAAAGGGGCTTAAGTATTGATCTGTTTCCCACCTGCACCTATCATATCACTTCTGAGTACATGGATTAAACCACTGGAGTCTTATGGATTACTTTTATGCTGCATTTATGTGCTTTTTGGAGCTTTAAAGTTCTGGTCACCATTCACTTACATTGTATAGACCTACAGAGCTGAAATATTCTTCTAAAGATCTTACATGAGTAAACGGTGAGAAACGATGAGAGAATTTTCCTTTTTGGGTGAACTGTCCCTTTAAAACAGTGACATTGAAAATCAGTAATGCAGAAGAGAATGAGTTGTTTCGTCACTATCATCAGAACTTTTTTGGGTTTGCATTTAGATTCAGATTCAAAGTTCAGGAAAAGAGCTTCCAGCATTGATTTGTACTGGGGTCGTAGAGGAGGTGCTTTTGGGTTTACCTGTCCTTCAAGATGTAACATATCTCAACGGTGACCTCTTGAACTCTGCAACTACTCTTGCTTTGCAGCGTCCAGTACTATATGAAACAGGACATGTTGACACAAGGTCACATGAGCCTTAGGATATCCCATACTGGGATAGGAGTTCATTTGACCACTTTTACTCCATTAAAGGTGTTTGTAAAAAAAATATACAAAGACTTCAGTGCACCATATTGACAATACTGCCCTCGTGCAGTGTTGCTGCACTGATGTAATTCCTGTATGATAAGACTGAGGTCAAGAGATCCTGCGAAGGGAACACCGGTCACCATCTGCCTGCCTAATTCCCACAGGTGGCTTCTGTCTCGTCCCATTAGAAGATCTGTTCAGATGCTCTTAGGTCACAGCCAGTTTAGTCAAATCACTGGTACCACATCAGTAGTTAATGCCTGGATTTGCTCTTAGTACAGGTGATCTTTCAACAAGCACAAACATCTTGTTTGAGAGTATCTCTGCCTGTGGGAGTCACACATTTGTGGCTGTAATTACTGGCATTAAAAATGGCCATTTCATTTGGCCGTTCCTCTCAAAACCCGAAGTGTTTGTGCCATTGTGGAGGTAACTGTTACTCTGTAAAGGCAGTAATTATGTCCGCATCTGACGCAGGCGACAGATCCTTCATCTTCAATCTGTTCACAGGATCAGCTAATCCACGACTGTGAATGCAGGGTACTGTGCTAAACCAACACAAACACTCCTGCGTCATCCAATAGTACTATAACACTTAACAGGTGAGGCAAAACAAGGTCACCTTGAGGTCACATCTACAGTCCCAAACTGAGAGACAAAATAAATAGATGTACTATAATAATAACATACTGTATGATTGTGTATATGGCTCAGGGCCAGATCTATGGGGGTACTGGGGTGGGCTTTGCCCCCCAAATTATCCCTATGCCCCTCAAGCGCAAGTGAAGCGACTTAACTTGTATTGGACCCGGAATATTCCTTTAAACCTCGTAGAGTCACTCTCAGTGAAGTTCAAAACTCTGATACTACACAGCTCAGTTTTCTCCACCACGTTTCAGAGAGCTGCTTGATTTTATCCGGAGTTTTTTCTCTGAGCGTCAGTCTCCTCAGCCACGCCCCCTCCTCTACATGCTGCATGCTCGCCAGGATGGCGGCATCAAACACGTCCTTCAAGTTCTTCTGCGTCAGAGCCGAGCATTCGGCACACGTCACGGCACCGATGCTCCTCGCGTACAGACGGGCTTCCTCTCTGCTCACCGGTTTCTCCTGGGAGTCAGCGAGTCGGATCAGGACCTGGACGTCCTCGAGCAGGTCACACTGGGTGCCCACGAGGATGATGGGAACGCCTGGACAGAGACGGTGGACCTCCGGAGCCCAGCGGTCCATCAAGCTCCTAAGAGAAGACGGCAAGACCACGCTGTAGCAGAGCAGGAAGGCGTCAGCGTCACGGTAACAGAGTGGACGGAGGCGGTCAAATTCGGCCTGTGAACCAGAAAACAGAAGACATTACAGACTTCATACCGGCAGGTTTAAAAAACAAGATGAACAGCAGATTAGCCACTTTTGTTGATGATGTCAAATCAGTTGTTTAAGCGTCATTTTCCTCAACT
Source organism: Xyrauchen texanus (assembly GCF_025860055.1). Lineage (NCBI taxonomy): Eukaryota > Metazoa > Chordata > Actinopteri > Cypriniformes > Catostomidae > Xyrauchen > Xyrauchen texanus. Next base: position 3,006,861 of record NC_068280.1, on the reverse strand, counting down.
CTCAAAGTTGCTAAGAAAGTTGACGCTTACACAGAACTCTACAGAAAACAAGGCACTGATTCTAACACAAGGTGGCGCTCATCCGTCATATCCTGCTGCTTACATTGAGAGACCGGTCCACTCCCCCCCATCTCTGCTGAGAAAGAGTGCATCCATCCATTACGAGAGCAAAAGCACAGAGAGACAAGAAAAAGTATGTGAACCCATTTATGTGTACATTTGTTTGATCATCCATGTTACAATAATTAACAAGCATAAACTGCTTTAATAATAACACACATATTAATGTATTGTCCTTGTACATATTGAAAACATCATTCAAACACAATCACAGTGCAGGTTGGGAAAAGTATGTGAACCCCTAGGCTAATGACATCCACAAAAGCTATCTAAAATTAGAGTCAGGAGTTGGCAAACCTGGCATCCAATTAACGGACCGTGATTGTAAGTGCGGGTTAGAGATACTTTGACTTATAAAAAGCACTCAAACATTTTGAGTTTGCCATTCACTAGAAGCATCTGCTGACGTGAACCATGCCTCATAAGAAGAGATCTCAGAAGACCTACGATCAAGAATGTAACCTTTCCAGCTTTACGCAACGCAACCAAAGTTATCTGGAAGAGTTTAGATATTCATCTGTCCACAGTTAGACAAACTGTCTATAAATGGAGATGATTTAGTACTATAGGTACTCTCACTAGAAGTGGCCGTTAGATATTCATCTGTCCACAGTTGGACATATTGTCTATAAATGGAGATGATTTAGTACTATAGGTACTCTCACTAGAAGTGGCCGTTAGATATTCATCTGTTCACAGTTAGACAAACTGTCTATAAATGGAGGTGATTTAGTACTATAGGTACTCTCACTAGAAGTGGCCATTAGATATTCATCTGTTCACAGTTAGACAAACTGTCTATAAATGGAGGTGATTTAGTACTATAGGTACTCTCACTAGAAGTGGCCATTAGATATTCATCTGTTCACAGTTAGACACACTGTCTATAAATGAGATGATTTAGTACTATAGGTACTCTCACTAGAAGTGGCCGTTAGATATTCATCTGTCCACAGTTGGACAAACTGTCTATAAATGGAGATGATTTAGTACTATAGGTACTCTCACTAGAAGTGGCCATTAGATATTCATCTGTTCACAGTTAGACAAACTGTCTATAAATGAGATGATTTAGTACTATAGGTGCTCTCACTAGAAGTGGCCGTTAGATATTCATCTGTCCACAGTTGGACAAACTGTCTATAAATGGAGATGATTTAGTACTATAGGTACTCTCTCTAGAAGTGGCCGTTAGATATTCATCTGTTCACAGTTAGACACACTGTCTATAAATGAGATGATTTAGTACTATAGGTACTCTCACTAGAAGTGGCCGTTAGATATTCATCTGTGCACAGTTGGACATATTGTCTATAAATGGAGATGATTTAGTACTATAGGTACTCTCTCTAGAAGTGGCCGTTAGATATTCATCTGTCCACAGTTGGACAAACTGTCTATAAATGAGATGATTTAGTACTATAGGTACTCTCTCTAGAAGTGGCCATTAGATATTCATCTGTCCACAGTTGGACAAACTGTCTATAAATGAGATGATTTACTACTATGGGTACTCTCTCTAGAAGTGGCCGTCCAGCCTAAGACTCAAAGGGCGCACCGCAGAATGCTCAATTAGGTACAAATGACCCCTAGTGTGACAGATAAAGACTTGAAGGAATCATTGGAACTGGTTAACATCTCTGTTCATGAGTCTAATATACAGAAAACATTAAACAGTCATGATGTTCATGGCAGGACACCATGAAACATTTATTTTCAAGATATCCTACAGGATAATATCAGGGTGGCTGTGCACCAGCTGAAGCTCAGTAGAAGTTGGGTGATGCAACAGGACAATGACCCTAAATATTGACGTAAATCCACTACAGAATGGCTTTAAAAACAGGAAATCCACCTTTTGGAGAGTCCCAGTCAGAGCCCAGACATTAACCCAACAGAGATGCTGTGGAATGACCTCAAGAGAGCCGTTCACACCAGACATCTGAAGAATATGGCTGAACTGAAGCAGTTCTGTAATGATGAATGGTTCAAAATTCCTTCTGAATGTTGTGCAGGTCTAATCCGCAGCTGCCAGAAAGGCTTGGTTGACGTTATTGCTACCAAAGGAGGATCGACCAGTTATAATATCCAAGGGTTCACTTACTTTTTCCACAGCACTGTGAATGTTTAATGGGATGTGTTCGATAAAGACATGAAAGATTATAATTGTTTTGTTATGTGTTGTTAGCTTAAGCACATTTGATGAAGATGAGATCACATTTTATGACAAATTAATGCAGAAAAACAGCTAATTCTAAAGGGTTCACATACTTTTTATTACCACTGTAGATAGACAGACAGATTCTCACCCACCTGTCCTGCCATGTCACACAACTGAAGTTGAACTGGTTTCCCATCCACCACAACCCTCGCTGTGACAGAAATGTTAATTAATTAATTAATCATTATTATTCAAAAATAAAGTACATTGTTTTTATTGTAAAGGCCCAAACCACTAAACTCCTGAGCACTTCAACTTAAGCATTTTTAATTGCATAATAAAATAAATATTTGAATAAAAAGTCAATATTAATTGTAATATTAGTTTAAAATGGATTTTATTTAATATAAATGTAGTGTTATATATGATTATAAAATATTCCTATTTTTGTTATTTATTTATAATTATTCATTTTAAAATGTAATTCATTTGAATATATTTTTATTTTAATAAATTTGCCATTTTAATCATTTTAAAAGTGAATGTTTGTATTAACTCTAATAAATGTCAAAGAGTCTGTGTGGATCTAGAGCACTATTCTGTATAGTGACATCACAAAGAGTCTGTGTGGATCTAGATGCGGTCACTATGGCAATGGCGGGTTGAGTGAGTGTACCTGTGAAGTTGTCAAAGGCGGTAGGGATGTGTTCTGCCGGGTATCCGTTAGTGGTGTAGCTGACGATCAAACTGGTCTTGCCCACCGCTCTATCACCGACCAGCACGCATTTGACCTTGCGCTCAGGTGCGGCGGCGCGTGCCGGTGAGTCCCGCTGAAGAGTCGCGCGCGGTGGTACCGGAGGCGCACCGTCGTTTTCATTTACTGGATCAACCTCATCCTGCGACGGCATTGCGTTTTTCCCGAAATAGATGCGACTTTAGCGGTGCAAAACAGTCCGTCGCCACAGTCAAGACATTATCTGATAGGATTTGTAAAATAATCGACTTTATTTACCATTCCTGCATCATTGATTGCTCGGAATCCCTCGCGCACCTGCTGCGCTCTTCCTCTTGCGCGCTCAAGTCAAGTTGGCGCGCGCACGCGTCCTGTTGATTGACACGCGCATCTGCTGCTGTAAGCTGATTAAAACACGACACGTGCGCTCAGAGTTGCGACAAGTGCAGAGAAAGTTGTTATGTCTCTAGATATGTGAAGATTATAATTTTATAAAAGCACTTTAATTGTTCAGTTGAAACTTGTGTATTATTTGGGGTATAAGGTTGTTTTAAATAACACTTTTTTAAGAAAAAGGCTTTGAGGTATGTAGATAAAGTGGCCAAACCTGACCGTGAGTGATCGCTGCATGCTCAGATGTGCCGCACTGAGACCGATGATAAAGTGCAACATATCTCTTGAATAAAATATGAGATCAAGTGCTGAACGATGACAATGCTCAAGGATGTCGTGAGGGAGTGATGACGTGTGACAGGCCGTTGCTATGGGCGACCGTGTCCTGACACTGATGCTGAAGGAGCTGTTGTACTTTTCCATGGAAACCTGTTGGGCTGATGTTTTGTATTGTGTCTAAATGCTACTTCTGAGGATGTTAATACAATGTAAATATGTGATAATTAAGTATATATAAAAGAAGCATTGTATTATTGTCTGAAACCATCAATATACCACCATTATAGCACTTCTTTGTACAGCCAAAACCAAATTTGACATTGTTAACCATTGACGTCACATGTATAGCATTCTCATCCTTTCCTTCACCTCCATTTATCTGGCTCCTTCTTGCTCCACCTTCCTACCTCCTCTCTCTCTCTCTCTCTCTCTCTCTCTCTCTCAATGAATCTGCAGCTATGAGCTGGTGCCATCTGTCCACCCGTGCGCTCATGCAGCCACCAGAAGGCTTCAACATGTGCTGATGTAAATGGAGAGCTCAACTTTCCCAGGACAGAACTGACCCTGACACACACACACACACACGCTCACACACGCGTATATCACTCCATCAAAGGCACCTCACACCCCTGAAGCACACACATACACACACACACATACATACACATACATACGCATACACACATACACACGCATACACTCACACACACACACACACACTCACACAGTCACACACACACACACACACACTCACACAGTCACACGCACGCGCACACACACACACACGCACTCACACTCACACAGTCACACACACACAGTCACACACACACACACAGTCACACACACACACAGACAGACACGCACTCACTCACACACACACAGTCACACACACACTCACTCACACACACACAGTCACACACACACACACTCACTGACACACACACAGTCACACACACAGTCACACACACACACACACACAGTCACACAGTCACACACACACTCACTCACACACACACTCACGCACACACACACAGTCACACACACACACAGTCACACACACAGTCACACACACACACACTCTCACACACAGACACACACACTCACTCACTCACACACACACACACTCACGCACACACACACACACTCACGCACACAGTCACACACACAGTCACACACACACACACTCTCACACACAGACACACACACTCACTCACTCACACACACACACACTCACACACACACACACTTGCGCACTCACACGCATGCACACACACACACTCACTCACACAGTCACACGCACGCACACACACACACTCACTCACACACTCACACAGTCACACGCACGCACACACACACACTCACACACACACAGTCACACACACACACAGACACACACACACAGTCACACACTCACACAGTCACACACACACTCACACACAGTCACACAGTCACACACACACACTCACACACACTCACACAGTCACACACACACACACACTCACACAGTCACACACACAGTCACACACATGCACACACTCTCACACACACACACACACACACACACTCACACACACTCACACAGTCACACACACACACACTCACACAGTCACACACACAGTCACACACATGCACACACTCTCACACACACACACACACACGTCTATGTGGTCCTGTTGCTGAAGCAGATCTGTGTGATTATGCCATTGTGTGGACGAATCTGATGCCTGTTGGTGTGTTATTAAGGCAGCATAGAGGTCATTATGAGTGTTTGTGTGTGTGTGTGTGTGTGTGTGTGTGTGTGTGTGTGTGTGTGTGTGTGTGTGTGAATAAAATAATAAAAAGCAGCACTCATTAAAAGTGTGTGTTCAGTTGGTTCCCATGATCTGAACTAAAGCTGGACAGCAGGGCTGTGCTTCCAGACACACACACACATCATGGCACACGCCTATTGACTGGGGCACAAAAAAAGTGTGTGACATCGTCGTGCCCTGGCGCCCCTCTGTATCCCCCCCCCACCCCCCCCAACGACCCTCTTTCTTTCTTTTGGGACTCGCTTTCTCAGACTGTCCCTCCCCAGCTTAGAGTCATGTTTGCCATGGAGACCCTTCTCCTCCAAATCATTTTTACCCATCAGATGATCCGGCCCCTATTTCACACTGAGACTATTAAGATAGAGTCCTCCCCCCACACACACACACACACACACACACACACACACACACACACACACACACACACACACACTCTCCAGGTCCTGAGGGAGACCACTGAAAGCATTGTGTGTGTAGAGACACATCTGCGTCAACACTTGCACACACACCTCACATTCGGACACATGGGGGTATCTCAGGAGTTTTTTGACTTGCTCACTGTGAGTGTGAAGATAATAATATTGAAACATGATTTTCAGTCGCGTTACTCAAAAATGACTTGACTTCCAAATTTCATCCCAAAATAATAACAATAAAAATTATAATTATTATTATTTTATATATATATATATACTAATGTACTGCGGAAATTAAAAAATATAATAATCTTAAGGATATTAATAATCGTGTAATATAAGAATATTCATTTTTTATTAACATTATGGCATTATTTGCATGACAATTAAGCACAATTTCCCAATTTATGTGTGTGTGTGCGTGTGCGTGTGAGAGTGTGTGTGTGTGTATGCGTGTGTGTGTATGTTTGTGTATGTATGTGTGTGTGTGTGTGTGATATATACCAGGACAATTTTGTAAGTTACAAACTGGTAATTACAAGGTTATTATGCTATAAATGTGATTTATGAGGACATTTCTAGTGTCCCCATATTTCAAATCGCTTATAAATCATACTAAACAATGTTTTATTGAAAATGTAAAAATGCAGAATGTTTTCTGTGAGGGTTAGGTTTAGGGGTAGGGTTAGGTTTAGGGGATAGAATCTATAGTTTGCACGGTATAAAAATCATTATGTCTATGGAAAGTCCTCATAATGTTAGGAAAACAAACATGAGTGTGTGTGTGTGTGTGTGTGTGTGTGGATAGAGAACGGGATGCTGATGTGGTCAGATTAATACACATGCAACACGTTATATTTTAGTTATTGAAGCTTTACTTGCTGAGGTTTGCTTATCCAATGTCTGCACATGACTGTTTACATTTTTACATTAAAAGCTGAGAATAACTTTATGATTTCAAATCTCATGTAAATGTGGTTTTTCTTGTGTTGTTTGTATTTTTTTAATAAGCTCATATTTGTGGGGGCCTGGGTATCTCAGCGAGTATTGCCGCTGACTATCACACCTGGAGTCGCGAGTTTGAATCCAGGGCGTTCTGAGTGACTCCAGTCAGGTCTCCTAAGCAACCAAATTGGCCCGGTTGCTAGGGAGGGTAGAGTCACATGGGGTAACCTCCTCGTGGTGGTGATTAGTGGTTCTCTCAATGGGGCGTGTGGTGAGTGACTCCAGTCAGGTTTCCTAAGCAACCAAATTGGCCCGGTTGCTAGGGAGGGTAGAGTCACATGGGGTAACCTCCTCGTGGTGGTGATTAGTGGTGCTCTCAATGGGGCGTGTGGTGAGTTGTGTGTGGATCGTGGAGAGCAGCATGAGTCTCCACATGCTGTGAGTCTCCGCGGTGTCATGCACAACGAGTCACGTGATCAGATGCGCCGATTGACGTCTCAGAAGCCGAACTGAGACTCGTCCTCCGCCACCCGAACTGAGGCGAGTAACAGCGCCACCACGAGGACCTACTAAGTAGTGGGAATTGGGCATTCCAAATTGGGAGAAAAGGGGATAAAATAATAAATAATTAAAAACATATTTGTTTGTATGTAAATGCACTCACTCATTTGTCTAAGCCAATCTGCCCCTGTTAAAACTAAGTTCTTAAATCAGTTAAACAATTACATTTTAGAAATGCTTTTCTAAAATAACTTACAAATGTAACTATAAAGAGTTTAATTTTCTACATTATTTTACAGCAAAATCTAAATTAGTTTCAACAATTATTCGAAACAATTTGATTCAAAAAGTCTCAATAAACCTGCTGAAAGCCCCGTACACCATCCTCGTTATTATTGGAGCATCACAAAAGCATTAAAGTCCCTAAACGCCCCCTCACGCATTCAAAAAGTCTTTATTCTCTATAAAATGAAATGACACGTTCGCTCTGGCGGTTCTCTTATTATGTCATAAATACTCCTGGAGTGTAAAGTGTGTGTGGATGGGTCACTCCAGAGCCACGGCCTCTAATGCGGACTGGACTTTGTCTTCATTAAAGTTTCGACAAACCAACCACTTCTGCCGCTGTGCTGAATAGGCTGACAGTAAAACAGTGTGTGTGTGTGTGTGTGTGTGTGTGTGTGTGTGTGTGTGTGTGTGTGGAGATGACCACTCCACGGCAGCTGTCTGTCCAGCTTGCAGGGGCATCAGCACACAAAAGCCCCTCTCCCCTGGGGCAAGGCACACGGGGCAGGGGTCTAAGACCTCTACAGAGAGAGCACAAGAGCAACAGAATGCAGGAAAGCCAGAGAAAAACTGCCCCCCACCCCCACCTTCAGGACCCCTGTATGTCCCAGCGAGACCGCAGTGTAAGAGAGAGAATTCCTGAAGAACAGACAACAGGTGCACCGTGGAGGAAAAATGGGGAAAAAGGGAAAGAACAAGAGAGAAACAAGAGAGAGAGAACGAAGGTGGAAGGACAAATGACTTTGTGTAAAGAAGATAAGATCAGGTAAACAAACGATGCTTTTCTCAGAACTATTTTTTTCATCAACTGGTGTCGCAGTGAATTTTAGTGGATGTGTGAGGTCAGTTTCCCCTTAAGTTCACACAGGTGTCCCAGCAGAGTCCCCACAGGGGGAGTTCAGCACATTAAAGGAATGTCCATGTAGGAAACTCATATTTACCATAAATCCGAAAGCACGTTAAGGCAGCCAAAATCTTCTTTGCTAAAGTGTGAAGTGTCAGCTTTATTTGGGTTCTCTAATTAATTAAAGGGACAGTTCACCCCAGAAATTAACTTTTGTCATATCATTACTCACCCTCATGCTGTCCCAGATGTGTGTGACTTTCTTTCTGCTACTGAACACAAATGAAGATTTTTAGAAGAATATTTCAGCTCTGTAGGTCCATACAGTGCAAGTGAATGGTGACCAGAACTTTGAAGCTCCAAAAAAGTCAGCATAAAAGTTACCCATATGACTCCAGTGGTTTAATCCATGTCTTCAGAAGTAATATGAGGTGTGGGTGAGAAACAGATCAGTATTTAAGCCCTTTTTTACTATAAATTCTCCTCCCTGCCCAGTAGGCACAAAGGATGCAAATTGGTAAAAACAAAAGAAGAAGAATGTGAAAGTGAAAGTGGAGATTTATAGTAAAAAAAAAAAAAGGATGTAAACATTGATTTGTTTCTCATCAAGGAATCGTCCTGGCTGAACAACTCCTCACCAAACAATCCAAAGAAAGACAAAGGGCTGTGTTTTCCTGTGAAACCAGAGTCAACAGGTATTGAGTTGTTCACTTAGAAGGTGAATATAAACATGAGCATCATGTGTGTGTCTATGGCCCTGATCTAGATTCGTATCTGATGGTGAACTGTGATGGATGACATGTCAGAGGAGGGTAATAGAACACTGACTCTGGATCAGGGCTTGAATGGAAAAACAACTCTTTTGTGACAAAGCTCTTCCCACGAGCGTCGTCTTACCCCGGACACACTTAACACCTGCCGCCAGCTTTTGTCTTAATAGCTGATCTTAGTTGTTCTGCTTTTCCTGCCTTTGTTTAGGGGAGGTCACTTTTAAAGGGTGTGACTCTGACATTCGACACTTGATTTTGTTACAGAAGTGTGTTTGGCGGTGTGTTGGAGAGCGTGATTACTGTCCCAGAGACTTGCATAACCTACAATCACTCCCTGTTTGGGGTATTAAGACCCTGTCACACCCCATCCCATGTGTTCCTTCTAATGTGGCATTTGAGCTTTGGCTTTCCCAAACACTAACAGTCACACTAACTTGACTGAATTGGATCCACTTCATATCAGGTCTCTTTAACTATGATGAATTTAAGCATTTGATACAATGTACTTATTACATACATACTGGACACGTTATTGCATTGTATGTACATTTAAAGTACCTGCATTTAATAACATCTGTATTTACATTGTTAACCTAACCCTTAAACCCCAAAACAACCCGTACCTCAACCTCAGTGGCAGCAAATACGAATCTTGTAAGACTTTTGCAGAACAAACATGGGGGTCATGGGTATCTCTGCGAGTATTGACGCTGACTATCACACCAGGAGTCGTGAGTTTGAATCCAGGGTGTGCTGAGTGACTCCAGTCAGGTCTCCTAAGCAACCAAATTGTCCCGGTTGCTAGGGAGGGTAGAGTCACATGGGGTAACCTCCTTGTGGTGGTGATTAGTGGTTCTCTCAATGGGGCGTGTGGTGAGTTGTGTGTGGATCGTGGAGAGTAGCATGAGCCTCCACATGCTGTGAGTCTCCGCGGTGTCATGCACAACGAGTCACGTGATCAGATGCGCGGATTGACGGTCTCAGAAGCGGAGGCAACCCAGATTGAGGTGAGTAACCATGGCAACAGGAGGACCTACTAAGTAGTGGGAATTGGGCATTCCAAATTGGGATAAACAAAATGTGTTTTATTATATATATATATAAAAGACACCTAGTATAAAGTTGGATCACTGAATTTGATGTTTAAATCAATAATTGATCTAAAGGCTTAAATGTACACTTGAAATTGTCTTTGAAGAGAAATATTAATTGTGGCTACATTTGAATTTCTAAACAAAACAAACATTTTATTTATTTATTTATTTACTAAAACAGATAAGTCAGGAAAAGTGTTGGCTAAGTTACTAGTTAATACCCTTAAATTGTAATCAGATTACTTTACCGATTACATAGTTAAAAAGTAATCACAGTACTGATTACTTTTAAGTTACATTCTAAAATGTAACTGAAAAAATTTAGTTTTTCTGCTCAACAAATTCAAAATAATTTACTAGGCACACGGACGTCAGCTGTCACAAAATTCATGTTTTACACACACATATAGAGAGAGAGCCTTTAAATCATTGTAGAAATATGCCAAACCCGAGTGAGTTAATTTAATTGAGCGTCACCTACTGTAAACTTTTTACAGGAATTAAAAACTAAACGCAATCTCTACCTGTGTTGACGGCGTTGTTTGGAAATGAGCAATCGTTTTGCAACAGATTGTTTGGGCTTGTCTGTAAGATAATGTTCATGACAAAGACTGCTAGAGAGCGTGTGTCCTCGGGGAGTGTGTGAGAGGGGGTGATGGATGTATGGAGCAGGGGATATAGTTACTGCCACCCCCCGCCCCCTTTGTGGGCCCTTCTGAGGAGGATTGAGGAGGTTTAAAGGGAGGAGAGAGAAGAAAAGGAAGATGGGGGGATGTGTGGGCCCTAAACACAGGTGCCTACATCTGTTCATCCTCAGGGCAGATGCTGCCACGGAGAAAGAGAGAGAACAAAGTTTTAAGGGGTTCACTTTCAAAACAAACGCCTAAAACATTTCAACAAGTGCACTAGCAGTGAAAAAGTTTGGCCACACCTACTTATTGTTTATTATTACTCTTTCAACATTTTAGTATATCAGTAAAGTCGTTGAAACCATGGAATGGAAATATAGAGTGAAATATATCGTGAACAAATTGTTAAATATTAAAAAATATATGCGGTCTATATTTTGGCTACTTCAAAGCAGCCACCCTTTGGCTCCAGCTCTTCTATCAAGCAAGTTCACGAGGTACGTCCCATATTTGCAGGACACTTTCGCTGCTTTTCCTTCACTTACAAAATTTATTTTATTTACATTTGTACTGGTACTTAACAAATTTAAAGCACTGGAAGCAACCCATTCTCATAAAATATAAACGTTACTATAACAACATTTTTGCAAGTTGACTTTTACGTCGCCGTTCTACGTTTCGTCACAGATTCGTCACAGTTTCCTGGTGAAATGAACACGAGAGGCGCCACAACATCTGTGTGTTTTATTCACGTTCACACAAATCACAAGTACAACGGCTGATTATGTCTTTATTAACACTTATTTTTGAAACATTTGCAACATTTTACTATAATGCATCATTTGTTAAAGCTAATGATGTCATAATAAGTGTGTAAATGTAGGTGGGTCTGTAATTCAAGGGTTAAATTGTATCGTTTTTTAAATGATGCGTTAATGTAAAAGTGTTTCGATATCATAACACAGCAGTGCGTGAGAAAACTGATTGTTTATAAATTCAATGTAGGGATATTTTTTAGTTGCGCACCCAATCGGTTTTTTGCAGTTGCGTGTTTTCTACGATTTTTGGTCATCAACATTATGCCAAAAATGCTGTCGGTTGAGCTTAACTTAAACACGGAAAATGCCTTTAAATTAGCCTGATCTCACGAACGTTACGTAACCATGGCAAACTGGTTTGCAAAATGAAATTATGTGCGTTATTATATACACGTTTCGTTACAGTTTCCCAGCGAAATGTCCAGTAGGGGGCGCCAAACGCGAGTGAAATTGTGTCTGATCAGACGAGCCTTTTAAGGTGATTGTTTTAATGAGTAAAACGTACCTCCCTAACCTAAAACTTTAACCTAAACCTAACAAATACTGTCCTATAATCAAATGAGAGGTAAACAAAACAGACAAACTTACCCAAAACCAACGCACAAACATAACCGATAGTAAACCAAAAAAAAAATCTAAATGAAAAGCACATTTCTGAAGCATCCACGTCATTTCGTGTCACTTCTATGACACTTTAGTCTCACTTTAGAGTCCAAGCCCCAACACTGGTGAGCTACCGCGAAAGCTAATAACATTTGAATAAGTAAGTGTCTATAAAGTCATAATCAGCTGGTGCACTCGTGACTATAGAGAAAGTGAATAAAACGCACAGTTGTTATAGCGTCTCTAGTGTTCATTTCACCAGTGACGAAACCTAGAAAGGGGACGTAAAACTCTGTAACTACATAAATGTATTTATAGTAACGTATATCAGCGGCTGATTATGACTTTATAGACACTTACGCCAGTGTCATTAGCTTTCGCCGTATCTCACCTAATAGACTGTTGAACTTTTGGACTTGGTAGGTGGTGGTTCGAGCCCTGCCAACCACGCAAGCTGGCACGTGAGACAAAAGTGTCATAGAAGGGACATGAAATGACGCTTCAGAAAATGTGCTTTCATGTGGTTATCGGATAGGTTTAGGCGTTGGTTTAAGGTGAGGATGTCTGTTTTACCTCTCAGTTGATTTTAGGACTGTATTGGTTGGGTTTAGGTTAAAGTTTTAGGTTAGGGAGGTACGTTTTGCTCATTAAAACCTCCATCTAACAATCACCTTAAAAGGCTCGTCTGATCAGACACAATTACACTCGCTTTTGGCGCCCCCTACTGGACATTTCACTGGGAAACTGCAGCGAAACGTGTAATATAATAACGCACATAATTTCATTTAGCAAACAATTAGCCATGGTTACGTAATGTTCGTGAGATCAGGCTAATTTAAAGGCATATTTTGCGTTCAAGTTAAGGTCAACCGATAGCATTTTTAATGCTAATCAATATTGATTACCAAAAATCGTAGAAAACACGCAACTGCAAAAGACGTGCACCTCCACGACTAAAATATACATCTATGAAAATACACATAACACAGTCAAAGTCAACACACTTTTTCTCCCAAACCAATTTAACGAGCTGAAAGAGACTAAGCATATGCATGATTTATTCTGCTAACACCCGAGTATTATTTGCCCTGTAAAGTTGTTTAAATCAACGTTTTTGCAGGATTACAGGGTTTTCCATGTTACAAAAGTGCATGTATGATGCAATCTTCACTGTGGTGTCCAGAAATGTCTATGACTTGTCAAATCAATATGTTGTGACAGATGCAGAAAGGTCGATGTGTTGTGTTGGCCGGACGCGCGCATCAGTCCCTCGAGCCCGCGCGAGCAGATGCGTTTTGATACGCGCAGGCACGCGACAAGCGTCAGCACCCAATCGCGAGAGAAACAAACGTCCACGCCTGTGTCCTGACGCTCGCACACACCCACAAACAGACGCACGCCACGCACACACGGGCGTAAATAATGATTGTATCCCCTCGGGAGCCCCCGGAGAGAAGCTCAATGAAGCCACAAACACCATGTCCATGGCAACGGTGCATGAAAATGAGCTCGTGGTCAGAGGCGCCGGGTCGCGCGCGTGGGCAGCTGGTCAGAGTAATATATGATCTGAAACAAAGCGCGGACCACAGGTGACTTTAACAACACACACGTACCACAACACAAATATAGCCTATATCATTGACACATAAGGTTGTCCGAGGTGATACATTTTAAGCATTTTCTGCTCAAAAAATTTTATAATAAATAAATAAAATGATTCAATGACTTTCAAAATGCCATGTGGTGTAACCAACAAGGTATTAAAATACTTTTCTTGCACCTCGAATACATTTATTATTATTTTTTTATTATATATTTATTTATTACAAGTATGCTTCAAAGTTAAAAAAAAAAAATTTTACAAATATAATTAATTTGCGAGAAATATTCTCAGGGTTACACCACATGATCAGAACAAAAAAAGCGCCAAAATATTTAATATCACAAAATAATAATTATTATTATTTTTACATTTTTTTGGTCACATGAGAACAGTTGGTTAATTATGAATCATATTTTAAAAATATTTTTTTATAGGTGCTGTTTTTATTTATTTAATTCATAAATTTTATTTTTCACTGTCTTAATGTCAATGTCAATGTTTACGCCCCAGAAAAAAAAACTTAAAAATAACTTTGTACTCAGTAAAGTCATTTATATTCAAACAATTATTTTGTGTGTATAGCATTTGTAATATATTTTTAATAGTTGAACTGATCAATCGAATTGGACAACCCCTTGACCCCTATAAATATGCCACACACTCTCGCAGCGAAGTCGTATGATGTCGTACGACTGTAACTAAAGCCAACAACGCTTCTGTCACACACACCCTACCGATCGGTTCGGTATAGATAAGGGGTTTGGGTAAGGGCACAATATTAATAAGTATGTACTTAACGCCTCGCACGTGTAACTCGTGCTTACTTCAACATTAAGGGGCGGTCACACCACACTTCGCGCTCCATTCACTCCCATTCAAACGCATCTGAACACAGGAGACCGGAAATGCGAGCTCATGCGAAGAAATTTCATATGACGCTGCGAACCAAAGTTCAAGCTTGGTGGACTCCGATCCGTGAATTCGTACGACTAGAGGACACGTGACCATTAGATGGGTGAAATGTCACATGATGGCCTCATGGCTCAATATAAAGATGCTGCGTGTTTTATTATTGCAAGTGTGTGAGTAGAAAATACATTTGTAACAGTTTTAATGTAAGATTATTCGTTTTTTGTGATGTATTATTTACCTCCCGCGTGACATCATATCCTGGTCCACTGCGTCATACGAAAAGAAATGTGCGTGCTCAAAAGCCTAGCGTGACCGCCCCTTTACACATCCGAGCAATTGCATGTGATGAAATGGTACGCATTCATACGTTTATCATGAGATCGGTTTGAAATATGCAACTATAATTTGCATTCAAAGTCGGGATGAGCTTCTCCAAACTAATGCCAAAATTTAGCAAGACACGCTTTTTTCCAAATAAAGTAAAATCCATAAATGCATTGAAGACCGCAACATAATGTCACGTGTTATCACGTTGTTCTTGCGTTATTCTACCAACAACATTCTGTCGGAAATGGCTAAAATCGTTGATAATTATATATGTTTCTTCCCAAAATATTGTTTGTTCCTCTTCATCTTTCTCATTGAGATGACCAGGTAACTATAGCAACCGGAGGTGTTTTCCCCCTGCGCGAAACCACGCCCCCAACTCATGACGTCTTTCTGACTGTATCCGGCCACAGTGAAGGATTCTGCATCCTCTCGCCAATCGATAGGTCGCAAACAACATTATAGCCCCTAATTGTGATCCCCACACCACTTCATATGATCGATCCCGTGTGATGCGAGTCGGGCTTAGGTTCCCACGGCCGCCCATGTGCTGTCTAACTCCGCTGGGACTGCAACACTTCTGGCTTCGCCTGCGCCATCTGGCCCCGGCCAGCCCATACCGTTACAGGTTCTTTAACATGCTTCTAGTTCAATTTAGACGCAGGGCACTGAGCACACACATGGGTAGGGGAGGGTGGAAAGAGAGGCGCTTAGTCAGTGGCAGATGGTGTTTAAGGGTCTGGTCGCGTCTGAAGGCGTACCGTACCCCCTTCAGTGACTGTCCCCCGAGGGGCTTCACAATCAATGAAAAAGGAAAGCGCAAAGAAAAGGAAGAACAAGAGGAGAGCGAGTCCTGCTGACGTGATACCAGAGGGGTTTGAGTTACTACAGGCTTCAATTAAGCCAGCGCCAACACTTTAACTGTTACTCCGTTTACTGTCATCTGATTCCGAAGGAGAGTATCTCTAACGAGAAATATAACGTGTTGTTCAAGAAGACATTTTTGCCTTTCCCTAGTCAGTTAATAACGGTGAAATGAAAGCAAACTGTTCATGTAATGTGGAAATGGGAGCTCATTCAGAGAGAAGGAATTCCATCTTCAGTCTTCCAATTTGTGGAGTTTTTCAGGCCATGCCCCTTGATGCCCCCCCAGCCATCCTCCCCCGGTCGGCTTCACTCCCACGCTTAGAAAAGTTTTGAATAAAAAAAATAAATGTCACTCCATGATGTCACAAAGTTTGGCTCATTTAAAGGTTTCTGGTGGATTAGATCGGGAACACAGAAAGAGCTCAAAGCATATCTTAACACAGTGATGTAATTTGTCTCACTTGTGTTTGGTTACTATGGACCTCAGGCGAAAGCTTTTGTGCTAAAGAAAATCACACTTAAATGAATGACCAAATGAAGCCCCCCTAAACACATCCAATCAGTATTAACCCTTGTGCGTCAATTTATTAAAGTTGCTCAGAGGACCTTAGAGGACAAAAATGTCTGTCCAAAAACAGCCATAATAATATTATATATTTATATTATTTTCCACTTTCACGGACTTCATCAGTCCTGATCATAACTACCAAATATTCATTCATTTTCAGGAACTTAACCCTTTAAATACCGGTTTGTTTATATAATGCCACTGTTGTTTTTATGGGGGAAAAACACAAAAAATGACATATTTTCCGTATAATAAATGCTAAAGGGATTTTTTGGGGAGGGATTATCACAGTCTGGGATATGTCAATGATTAAGCAACAACATTGATTTTTATGCATTATTATTTTTGACCAAATATTCTTTCATATTCAGGATGTTAACCCTTTAAATGCACGATTTTGTAAAAAAAGCCACTGTTGTTTTTTTACACACACACACACACACTCTGACATCCATACCAACACACCCAAACCATTTTATCTGCATCATTTATTCAGTTGTCCTGCAGGTCTCTATAATACAGCAAACAGAGAATAGGGGAAAAGCTTGTATTTGCTCCATAGGCTAAACATGAGAAAATGGCGCCATCTGGTGGAAAATATTAATATGTATATTTCATAATATCCTAGAATTCATGATTTTATGCTTTAATGGCACTGGGTCAAATATTGCAGGTATATATTGTTTTAATGGGTTCCAATGGGGACATTTTTGTCCTGAAGTTCCTGAGTGTGACTATTTTGTGTATTATAGGAACTGAGGTTGAAATATCAACATTCCCCCCAAAATACACACCATACAAACTAGTCACACACCTTTTTTCGTGCCCGACTTTAATGTAAAACAGTTAGGTATAACAAAGACAAATTAGCTTGAATGGAGTCCTGAGAATAGGACGATAAGGAGGCGATTTGCTTGTTTTTGTGGGGCTCCTCGGATCGGGCGATTATATGAGAGCGGTAGCGCGCGTGCGCGCGGCCGGTGGGAGCTCGTGCACCTCGCCACATTGTGGAGACAGCAGGTGCTCCCTGAATTACCATACAGCTGAGCGCGCGGAGGGCAAACTCATTCCGCCAGCACACAATAGCAGAGCAACTCGCGCACGCGCACTCCTTCACAGCAGAACTGCACGCGCTTAATGCACACACGGCGGAAAAGGGAAAAGCAAGTGAAGAATTTGGCCTCCATACAAAGTGTTGGCACGAGGAATGTTTTTAGATACAATCCAGGATACACCCTGAAGCAGGAAACGCAAAGGGAAGCAGAAAGGAAGCATATCTTGTAATCTGAGATTTCATTCCTGAATGATTTTGTAAACTTCTACATGAGCAATCGAAGCCAACTTTGGAAACGACAATACATAGTCACATCAAACAGAGCAGAGAGAAACCATTAAAAACAACACTATTTGAAACTCTACGTCAGCAACAAGTACATTTGGGTATTTGTGCCACATTGTTGATCAAATGCAATGCAAATTATAATCCCATATTCCAGCCATTCAAAAACTTGCCCAAAAGTTGTAAATTATAGTCGCGTTTTTACGCACACGCGCAGCAGTTCTGGACTTCTGATGTGTTTTGGAGAGGCGGGTTGGTTGCACTGTTAAGCGTGGGACAGATTGGGGGTAGTAGTTCATTAGCATATTATTACCCCGGCATGTGGCACCCCGTATAAAACTGGCGGCAGGCGGCCTCGCTCCAGATACAAACGCACAGTGCCCGTGGGAGAAGGACGTGAGGAGGGATGTTGGGACAAATCCTGGTTTAGGAACAGACCAACAAGGAACTATAAAAGCACAGAAGCATCTTCCCGCCACGCTTTGCTGAGCCGTCCTGTGAACTTCCAAGCGACTTTTGAGGATTATTACACTGAAACGGAATTCGACACAGTTTTGGGAACACATTTGGGAATTCTCGTGTACTTACTGGACATGAAAGGGAATCAATGAGTCAGTCGGCTAAAAGAAGGGGCTTCTAAAAGAAGGGATCCTTTGCGAGGAGCAGCCAAGTTGCTCAGACTTTCCAAAACCCATTTATTTATTATTATTTATTCGTCATGGGACGCCACTGGCTCTTGCTCTTCTCCATCCTGTACATGTTACTGTGCCAGGTAAGGATTTCCACATGCATCCTCATTGAAACCTGTTGATAAAATATTCCATATTTAATATTCCTACCTTGGTTCCTCTAGGCGTCCTGCTCGGGCGTCTTTGAGCTGAAGTTGCAGGAGTTTTTGAACAAGAAGGGAGTTCAAGGCAACAAGAACTGCTGTAAAGGAGGACTGACCCCCTCCCCTTATCAGCAGTGCGAGTGCAAGACTTTTTTCCGCATCTGCTTAAAACATTATCAGCCCAATGCATCTCCGGAGCCACCTTGCACCTTCGGAGGTACCGTTACCCCTGTGTTGGGATCCAACTCTTTCCAAGTGCCAGATACATTACCGGACGGCTCTTTCACCAATCCCATCAGGATGAATTTCGGTTTCACGTGGCCGGTGAGTTTCTTTAGTGTTGATGCACACAGATGTGGCATCAGTTCAGAAGTGTGTCATTATCTGATGGGTGCAACTGTGTTTTGGGTTTGTAGGGGACCTTTTCTCTTATCATTGAAGCGGTGCATGCTGATTCCAAAGAGGATTTGACAACAGGTAGGTGGTCCAATAATTAAAAGAAGATAGCAGGCATACTATAGGCTCATTTATTAATATAACTAATATTGTTGAATTGCATTGCTGAAACTTTGGGCTCTTTATTCTATCCAGAAAGCCCAGAGCGCATCATCAGCACCATGACCACTCAGCGTCATTTGACGGTGGGCGAGGACTGGTCTCAGGACCTGCACAGCGTGGGCCGGACAGAGCTCAAGTTCTCTTACCGGTTTGTGTGCGATGAGCACTACTACGGCGAGGGATGCTCCGTGTTTTGCCGCCCGAGAGATGACGCGTTCGGTCATTTCACATGTGGAGAACGCGGAGAAATTATTTGCGACGCCGGATGGAAGGGCCAGTACTGCACAGAACGTAAGTAAATATGTCCAATATTCTTATATAAATATCGTAAAAAATTCTAGCACGTTATTTTATTTTATCGTAATTTTATGTTTATTAATTTACATAATGCTGCCGATAGTTTGTGCCGTTTATTATTTAGAGTATATAGAAAAAGGCGTACGCAAAGATAGAAATATTAATAAATAAATATCGTAAAGATCGTCTATAAAATTCCATCGCGGTATTTTATCTATTTTTATCTTTTCGTAATTTTATGTTTTTTATTTGTTTTAAAATACAGCCGATATTTTGTGCAGATTATTTAGTGTATAGAAAAGCGTGAAATTGAAATTAATAAATAAATATAGAGAATATCGTCTATAAAATTCCATCACGTTATTTTATCTTCTCATCATTTTGTTTATTTCTTTAAAAAAAAAAAAATAGCCGATATTTTGTGCAGTTTATTTAGTGTATAGAAAAAGGCGGAAGCAAGAAATATTGATAAATAAATATCGTAAACATCGTCTATAAAATTCTATCATGTTATTATTTTATCTTATTATAATTAAGTAGGAATATTTATTTGTTTAAAAACAATTCAGACGATATTTTGTGCAGTTTATTTATAGTGTATAAAAAAATGCGAAAGCAATATTAGTAAACAAATATCGTAAACATCATCTATAAAATTCCATCACGTCATTTTATCTTATCGTAATTAATTATATGTTTATTTATTTAATAAAATGCTGCCGATATTTTGTGCAGCTTATTTAGAGTATATAGAAAAATGCGTACGCAAAGTTAGAAATATTAATAAATAAATATATTGAATATTGTCTATAAAATTCCATCACGTTATTTTATCTCTACGTAACTTTATGTTGTTTATTTGTTTAAAAATACAGCCGATATTTTGGGCAGATTATTTACAGTGTATAGAAAAAAGCGAAAGTGATATTAATAAATAAATAAATATCGTAAACATCGTCTATAAAATTCCATCACGTTATTATATTATCTTATTGTAATTTTAAAGTAGGGATATTTATTTGTTTAAAAAAAAAAAAACAGATGATATTTTGTGCATATAGAAAAAGGCAGAAGTTAGAAAAAAACAAAGTTAACGGTTACGAGCAACTTGTAACTAATACCCCCGCCCTCCCACACTTGCACTGCTCCATTCAGCCCGCTCTCACAACACACCACTTGATTTATTCCAGTTGGGAGGAGGAACGTTTTTAGGAATAATCTCACGCGTGCCATAAATTTACATGCTCGTGTCTGATTGGTTTCTCCCGGAGTGGGGTGGGTGCCGATTGGCTGGCGGAAGGGAGGTATTGTTTGAAGTGGGCAGCTACCAGGAGTACGTAGACAATAGAGCAGCTGTCGCCCGCTGGCCGCGCATACACCAGCTGTCCACTCTTATCTTCCCTTCCCGGAGACATTGAGAGCACAGGGGAGGGAAAAAAGTTTTGACCCACTGTGAAGAAAGGGAGGAAAGAAGGGTCCCCTTGTTTGTGAGCGCCCTATTGTCGTCATGTGTTAAGCAGAAATTCTTCAGTGGTGATGAGGAGATTTTAGTATTTCTTTCTAGTTAGAACGAAAGCTAATAGGTTTAAGTGCCCCCCTTCCCCCTTCTCAATTGAAACAAAATAAGTTAGTTATGATTTAGGGAATAGGTTTCTACTAGATTGGACAAAGAGCATATGGTTAAAGGGTGAACCGTAGCTCCATGGTCCTAATATACATGTTTTGTCTCTTTCAGCAATTTGCCTCCCGGGATGTGATGAGGAGCACGGCTTCTGTGAGAAACCTGGAGAGTGCAAGTATGTTCTTCATTTAATCATTTCTTTATTGGTATATACCTTCGAAATGACGTCAACAGTTGGAACTGTACAAAATTATGAACACCGCTCCCCTCCTCCATTAGTTGGACAAACAGCCCCAGACTCATCTGATTGGTTGAGCCAACCTTGCTATGTGTGTACAGTTTTCTAATGAGATTATATGTTTGGATGCTGTATCAGGTGCAGAGTCGGGTTTAAAGGCCGCTACTGTGATGAGTGCATACGTTACCCAGGTTGCCTTCATGGAACCTGCCAGCAACCGTGGCAATGCAACTGCCAGGAAGGCTGGGGTGGTCTCTTCTGCAACCAAGGTAAGAAAAAGAGAGATAGAGCACACAAAAGATAAACGAAAACCCATTTACGTTACCTTGAGATACTGACAGAAGGATGTTTGATATGGAAAGACTATATAGAGCGCAACAGCTGTCCAGCTGCGGTTCGGCCATGTGTTGCTGCTTTCGTTTGGATTGATCCACATGTGCTCCTCTTTCTTCCCAGATCTAAATTACTGTACCCATCATAAGCCCTGCCTGAATGGAGCCACTTGTAGTAACACCGGTCAGGGCAGCTACACCTGTTCCTGTCGTCCGGGCTTTACGGGAGCCAGCTGTGAGATCGAAGTCAACGAATGCACAGGGAATCCCTGCCGCAATGGAGGAAGCTGCACTGTAAGTTGTTCTATGAAGTGTAAATACTTACCAACAGGTCGTATATGGAAAGTAGAACCAGTATTACACCCAGTCTACACCGGACGCAACAGATGTAACGTCTGAATGCGTAGAAGCGAATGTTTTAATTAGATGACATGCATGGAGAATCAGCTGTAGCGCCAATGTGCTGTCTGCATACTGTTGGCGATGCCACGGTCGCATCCAGTGTAGATAAACGTTTTTAAACATCCTGTTCCTTTGACTTTCACAGGACATGGAGAACACTT
This sequence comes from Xyrauchen texanus, assembly GCF_025860055.1. Lineage (NCBI taxonomy): Eukaryota > Metazoa > Chordata > Actinopteri > Cypriniformes > Catostomidae > Xyrauchen > Xyrauchen texanus. Next base: position 2,984,402 of record NC_068280.1, on the reverse strand, counting down.
ATAGTTGTGCCTGTCCACCTGGTTTCTATGGCAATAACTGTGAGCTCAGCGCCATGACTTGTGCAGATGGGCCTTGCTTCAACGGTGGACGCTGTGTCGACAACCCCGACGGCGGTTACTTCTGCCAGTGTCCCACAGGATACGCAGGGTTCAATTGCGAGAAGAAGATCGACCACTGCACCTCCGGTCCATGCTCAAACGGTATGTTCCACTTTCCGCTTCAAGTACCAGAGAACTCTTTGTGATCGACGCAATCCAAGTACGTCTCCAAATCCTCATTATCGTTTATCCTTTAATCCAATAGGTGCACGCTGCGTAGACCTGGTGAACTCTTACCTGTGCCAGTGTCCAGAAGGATTCACGGGGATGAACTGCGACCGGGCTGGGGACGAGTGCTCGCTTTACCCCTGCCAAAATGGCGGAACTTGTCAGGAAGGGGCCAATGGTTACATCTGTAATTGCCCACCTGGGTACGCCGGACAGAACTGCAGTTCACCTGTAAGCCGCTGCCAGCACAACCCCTGCCACAATGGCGCCACCTGCCACGAGCGGAACAACCGCTACGTATGTGCTTGCGTTCCGGGATATGGAGGACGCAACTGCCAGTTCTTGCTTCCAGACAGAGTTTCCCAGATAGCCAGTGATGTTCCTTGGACTGCGGTGGGATCAGGAGTTTTGCTGGTGCTTTTGTTGGTAGTCGCATGTGCCGTAATGGTGGTTTGCGTTCGCTCAAAGGTTCAGCAGCGTCGACGGGATAAGGAGGAGGAAGTCGCAAATGGGGAGAATGAAACGATCAACAACCTCACAAACAACTGTCACCGTGACAAAGATCTGGCTGTGAGTGTTGTAAGTGCTGCACCAGTCAAGAACATCAACAAGAAGATTGACTTTCATTGCGACCACGATGACCTGAGTCTGACAACCGAAAAGAGGAGCTATAAGACACGACATGGACCTGCAGACTATAACCTGGTACATGAGGTGAAGTACGAAGTGAAACATGAGGTGAAACTAGAGTATCCTGGGAAGGAGATGGCAGCGAAGGAGTTGTCCGATAGCTGCGAGGATGTGAAGTGCCAATCGCCGCAAGACCCTTGCGAGTTTGAAGACAAGCGCAGGAAACGTCTGAAAAGGTAAAAGTCGCAGTATTCTTGTTTATTTCAACGATTCACTCTATAGAATACCATCAAACAAGAATGACAATTACTTACCACAGTCTCTCCTCTCTTTACAGTGATGCATCAGAAAAGTCCAAGTATTCCGATTCACCATATTCCGAGTCAGCATGTGCATCGGCATCCACATCGACTTGTGTCGACACCAAATACAAATCCGTCATGGTGATGTCGGAGGAAAAAGATGAATGTGTAATTGCAACTGAGGTCAGTTAACTATGTATAATGTTTGAATTCATGCATCAAGTCGTACGTTAAAACCTTGAGATCGACAGTATTTTTAGGCCCCTTATTTGAAATCTCACAACTAACGACCATTTTGTTTCTGTCTTTTCCTCTTCCACTACTCAGGTGTAATGGGCCTGCAGGAAGCCGATGCTCATTGTGTCCTACGGGAGGCATTTTGGACTCCCTAAGAAAATGCTGCTGCTCGAACCTTGGGTGGAAACGTCCCACCTCGTGACTACTGCTGCTGAGAAACTAAGACTGATTAACTGATATTCAGGATGAGCTGGTTCTCTGTACTGAAAGAGGCGCAGGCAGTGGTGGCCTGTTGGCTTGAAATCTTGTGGAAATGATGGCTGGAGTGTCATTCAAATTTAAAACGTAGATGTAAAATGTACCCGTTAAGCCATATTAAAGGTGTTGGACAATGTGTGTCCATTTTTAATGTTTTTTTTTTTATGTGGGTTCGTCACATGGAAATGGCATTAGGAAAATATAACAGAAATAGGAGGGAATTCAAGAAAAGTATCGCCGTGTTTTGCCATGTGATGTCCAATACTGTGTCAGCATAGTGGCAACGTTTTAGCAATATTTTGGCAACATTTGCTGTTTTTTCGCCAATAATTCCGGGGCCCCCACAGGCTTTTACTGTGCCCAGAGACTGCACCAAACATTAAGGATGTTGAAGTCGTTTAAAAGAAATGTATCGCAACATTTTTGCCATCGACTGTCTCGGTGATGCCGTGGCAAAGTTGTGACAACATTTTAGCAATATTTTGGCAACATTTGCTGGCCCCACAAGTCAGTGTACAAGGGACTACGGTGGATGTTCAGCCATACTGGCCTGTCTTACACTGGGTTAAATGTGACATGATGTCATATCCTGTCACATGACCAGTGGAAACTGTATGTATAAGTGCTCAAAAAAATCTCAAAGTCTTCCGAGCCTCCATTTATTTAATTTTCTTTTGCGCATTATGGTTTAGAATATGGATGTAATTTGTTTTTGGACTTTAAAAAAAATATGTTTGTGTTGATGATGAATAATATCCTTGTTTGTATGTTTTTGTTCCTTTTTTTTTGTAACAAGAGGTGTATGATTTAAGTTAACTTATTTTTTTATTTAAGTTGTATGTTGTATTTCTAAATATTTGAAATGTTTTTAAGACTATTTAAGTTTGAGTTTTTCCTAAGTACTTGCAAAGGCACTTCGGGTTGCTGGGATGTTTTGAGAAAATGTTATTTAAAGAAGGAATTTTAAAATAAAATGTTATTAATGCTGTTGTTTTCATTAACAGGTTTTTGTTTGAAGTTTTAGCTTAAATTATTTTTCCAAATAAACACTATGAACTATTGAAAATACGTCATTGATTCATTCATGCCACTGCAACGTCTTCCTTTCAGCATTTTAACGCTAAAGGGAGAAAACACAAAAAACAGGTTTAAAAACAAGTGCAAAACTTAATTGCTAAATATACCGTTAGCCTCTGATTTTTGGTGATCCCCAGTTCTATCGAGGTCTGTCCTGTGTGCTGGATGTATGTGTGGCGCTCTGGACTGGAGATGGTGCTTTAGAAAACGGAGAGTAGATTGGGATGTGGGTTCTTTATTAGGGATGAGAACGAAGCTAATCATTAGCATCTGCTCTGGCCTCTTGGTCACCCCATACTGGGCTATTCATCGCTTTAGCCCACATTCAGCCTGCCGCGGGTACATCACTAAAGAGAGTGCATTTGAAAAACGCTGTCAAATAGCTGCAGGATGTTTACAAGTTTTCCAACAGGACCAGGGAGAGAAATTTAAAGCGTTGGGAAGAGCTCAAACACGCTCCGACATGTTGGCTGACTTCCTGGGCTGGATTAAAAACGAATGCGATTTTGGCGGGAAAAACGAATGCGATTTTGTGCATTACCAGCAGATTTAAATCTCGCACGAAAAACGAAACGGAACATACATTTCAAAAACGTTCCATTTTTTTTAAAGAGAGAGAACAGAATGTCTTTTGTTGAGTTTTTATGGCTAAACATTAAGCTAGAGAAGAAGTTCAGAGCAGTTCTGGCCGAGGTCTCTTACAGCACTCATCAATGGGGCTCTGGGGAACAGGCAGAGTCACACATTGTAGCAGTGGACAATAGCCCATACAAAAGGGCACCATTTGGGAGAGGCAGTGTGTGCCTATGAATGGAGGAAAGGGAGGGGGCAAAGAACGACAGATGTTGTCTGTCGTCCTGAGTCAAAGCGTCCTGCAAGCAGAAAACACCAGCTAGACCCCACATGGGCCATGGAGGAGAGACACAATGGGCACTCTTCATCTTATGGCTCTTGGACTTCTCTGATATTTCACATTTGAATGTAACTTTAAACTACTTCACATGACCCGCCTGCAAATAGAGCACTCCGCTTAAAGGAATATTCCGGGTTCAGTACAAGTTGAGCTCAGTCGACAGCATTTGTGGCATAATGTTGATTACCACAAAAATGTATTTAGACTCATCCCTCCTTTTCTTTAAAAACAAAAAAAGCACAAATCTGGGTTACAGTGAGGCACTTACAGTGGAAGTCAATGGGGACCATCTGTAATCGTGAAAATACTCACGGTTTCAAAAGATTAGACACAAGACACAAACAATATGTGTGTAAACATGATTTTAGTGTGATAAAATCACTTAGCAACCGCATCTGTGTAAAGTTATAGCCAATTTTACAACTTTGTTGCCATGACGATGCAATGTCAACAAACCCTAAAACCTTAAAATCACAATTTTAAAAACTTTACAGCTCAAACTATACACGAATTAACGTAAATGCTTTTATAAAATTATAAGCTGCACATTTCTGCCTTTAAACCCTCCAAAAATTGGCCCCATTGACTTCCATTGTAAGTGCCTCACCGTTACCTCCATTTTTGCTCTTTTAAAGAAAAGGAGAAGCCTTCGCATCTGAGAGCGTCAATCCGCGCATCTGATCACGTGACTCGTTGTGCATGACGCCGCGGAGACTCACAGCATGTGGAGGCTCATGCTACTCTCCACGATCCACACACAACTCACCACACGCCCCATTGAGAGAACCACTAATCACCACCACGAGGAGGTTACCCCATGTGACTCTACCCTCCCTAGCAACCGGCCCAATTTGGTTACCCCATGTGACTCTACCATTTACATTTATGCAGATGCTTTTATCCAAAGCGACTTATCCAAAGCCTAAACCTAATGTAATGAGGATGCGGTCGTACTCTCAAACCCTCAATGAAGTATGGTTGTTGATTTTTGCCAATAACCGATAGTTTTGAACGTAGCTATTGGTGCCGAATAATCGACAAAACCGATGAATTGGTCAACTTCTAATATCTGGAGACCAGAATATCATAGAGACTCGGGGGTGGGCTCTTTTGAACTGGGACCGTAAACAACCACATTTAGCACCTTTGCAACTGCACAGTAACACCCTGCTAACCATCCAGGACACACTAGCATTATGGCCTATAGTTTTGTATGGGCAAGCATAGCTCATATTTTCTTAAAGGGACAGTACACCCAAAAATGAAAATTCTCTCATTTACTCGCCCTCATGCCATCCCAGATGTGTATGACTTTCTTTCTTCTGCAGAACACAAATTAAGATTTTTAGAAGAACATTTCAGCTCTATAGGTCCATACAATGCAAGTGAATGGTGACCAACACTTTAAAGCTCCAAAAAGCACATATAGTCAGCATAAAAGAAATCCATACTTCTCCAGCGGTTAAACCCATTTAAAGCGCTTTGGAGAGCGAACAGAAGTAAAGAACTAAAATGTTGATCTGTTTGTCACCCAAAACTATCGATTGCCTTTAGAAGACATTAATGCAACCACCAGAGTTGAACAAGACAAAGTGTTGGTCACCATTCACTTGCATTGTATGGACCTACAGAGCTGAGATATTCTTCTAAATATCTTCATATGTGTTCTGCAGAAGAATGAAAGTATGATTATATATATACACGCATGACTTATTTAATAACAAGTTCTCTGCCAAGAACAGCCACCCAAGATCAAACAGGGCAAGTGTTCTGTACTTCAATTAGCACTAGTGCTCGAGCTGGCGTTGATGGGACGTCATGGAAAACAAAGAAGGGAATAAGAGGTTCGCTCTGTGATCCCGTTGCATTTTAATGAGCTGATCATGTAGAGTCCTCAGGGAACAGACTGTAACACTATATTGCGGTACAACATGGACACTAAAATACAAAACAGGAGAGTAGTCAATCTGACACGTCCTCAATCACTTCCAACCGAACTGTGAGAGCTTGGATCACTTCCACTGATGGTCGTTTCATCCTGCACGACCGGCACGTTGAGTGAGAATGATGGAAAACTGAGCATATGGAAACAGTTGCCCAAGAACAAGAGGCTGGTACAGAGAGAAGTGGAAATGAACGAAGAACACAGGTAAGAGTAAGAGAACAAGTGCACTTGGAACAGGAGAGCAAGGAAGAGAAGTTGGGTGTCGTTGGGACAGTCCAGGTGTGATGAAATAGTCATGAGGAGAGGCAGAGTCTAGCTTGAGTTACACCCCGCCGGTCGTAAAGTAATGAACGAGAGATCTAGAGGGGGGATGGCACAGAGATGGGCAGAGGAAGGCGAGACACAAGACGCTGGTATGTTAAATAGCACAGTCTTGGGAAAGCTAAGAAGGTTTGTGGCATGCATTATTTTTTGGTGCGCATACAAAACGACTTTATTCAATTCCGTTACATTCTGCCTTGCTGGTTACTTATTTTGCACGCTTAAGAACGCATGCCTTAATAACCTACTTTTAAGGTAAGTCTATACTTTAAGCTCATGGCTCATACTGTACAATCTCTAAAGGTGTTCGCTGTTCTTTAGCGTTAACTTTGTGTACATTGTGTTGCTTCGCAGTGTACGATCAGTTGATTAGTTGTGCTTGAGTTCTGGGATGACGTCCATCTAACCTTAAAGCCTTGAGGAACTTGTTTCACCTACGAGCTACATTAAAATATCCTGTTTCTAGTATAGATCCTGCTAAGATTGCACTTATCGCTCTATTTAGGAGTTCCAAGTCTGTACCTTCACCTCAGGGGTGTAAATAATTGAAGGCCGCTTGGATTCAGTCACATTCTGCCAATCAGGGAAATGAAGGTGATGTGTCCTGAACAAGCAGTCATTGTGATGTCAGATTGTTCCTAATTGCATCGTCCCTCAACACGGTCGTGAAGTAAACGACGTGGTCCGGATCAAATCTGAAGAATGACTCGACTTGATTCAGCTCTCCAGCGGTCAGAAAGCCGCTCTGTGATAGAAATACAGAGCAGAAGAGGAAGTGTCAGCCAACACACAGGTGAGATTAAAACTACAGTAACCTTAATGGAGTCTTTCCAGTCAATCATTGATACATTTTCACCTTCCCAAATTTATGAGACATAATTGTTTAAAATGGTATTTTCAGTGCATGCAGGCGTTATGACCACAACTGAACAATTGCTTTGAAATTTGCAGACAAATCAGAAGGATGCTGTTTTGATTGTTTATTAAAAAATTTGCTCTGTGCATTTTATTGTAATCGGTAAAAACATCAAACTCGTCAGATGTGTCATGTGTCGTTGGAAAGAATACAAGCGGCCTGTTTGTTACAAAAATATAGCGAGTAATCAGGGTTGGGAGGGTTACCTTTGAAATGTAGTCCACTACAGATTACAGATTACATGCTTTAAAATGTAATTTGTAATGTATTCCGTTCGATTACTCAAGGTCAGTAATGTAATCTAAATACTTTGGTTTACTTCTTCAGTACTGGTGGATATTTTTACTTGTTTTGACTATAAAAACTCAAAATACATGTTAAAAATACACTCTTTGAAAAGCAGAAATATCAGAAAAATAGGAAAACAATACAAACATTATTATCAAGAATAAGATTATCGCCGTGATGTCAAAGATCTTTCTAGAAAAATAGAAATTAGGATCTAACATGAATTTTCTTGATAATAAATATGATGGTGTCTGGTCACATGTGTGTGTAAAATGGCTAGAAATAGCATTTTAGCTTAGCATAAAGCTAACAATTTACACAAGGTTTATTTCTATTTCTTCTGCTCCAAACGTACTTCAAACGTACTTCTCTGTCGCACGTATGAATGTAACACATCATCAGAAAGTGTTTCACCGCTGTTCAAATGCACTTTGGATCATTTATATGTATAAATGTTTTCCATCTGAAACTAAATATTAAATGAAACAAATGACAATAAAATGCAAAGTAATCTCGTCAGAAATCAAACTACTTTTTCAATGTAACTGTGTTTAAATGACCAATGATTTAAATTGTAACTGTTGTAATCAGTTACTTGTATTTAGTATTTTAAATACGTAATCCCGTTACATGTATTCCGTTACTCCCCAACCCTGTGAGTAATAGCTAAGTAAATGTCTTCAGCATACATAGATAGTCCTCCATATTTGGGCAGAAAGTCATGTGATCAATCACTGTAATTACATATGACCACCAGGAGATGGCGCCAAGAACATGACACAGACTCAATGATGACTCAAATGGCACAGAATGAAACTCATTCTGTGAAATCTCATGACTAAAATCATGTCTGCATGCTATGCAAACCTTTAGTCATTGTTGTGTTTGCATGTGTAATTAGTTCTTATGTACAATTATTATCTTTTATTTGTTTGGAGAGGCTTTTGGACACATGGAGACATTTTTGTAAAATAGGATAAACTGCTACAACTTTTTATTGCTTTGTTGAATCAACACAAACTTTTACCCAGTCACAGGTGACATGATTGGAAGTTTTGTGGAGCCAATTTATTTATACCCTGAGCTATGTAATGTCAAATCAGTAAAATAAGAAAAAAAGTTAAGTTTTTGTGGTGTGTTAAAAAATGCTTTTACATTAGCCGTGTCTTCCACAAACAGAAACTAAAAGAGAAGTGGAACAAAATGGCGGTCGTGCCATTTTTAAGAGAGCCAGTCGCTTCCTCTCAAGAGACAGGGAAGAGGAAGGCGGCGGTCCAGCCTCTCCCATACGGCACTACGAAAGAGGCCACCCCCTTCCAGCCAACCACAGTCCAGAACGCAAAGCCACCATCCCCTTCCGAAACCGTGACCTGGGCCTAGCGTCCATCAGGAGGCGCTCTGACAATCTTAGCGATGAGGCGATAAGCGGTCTCTCTCCCCAACGACACATGCCCTATTCAAACTTCAGACGTGGCGACAGCCAATCTCGTGCAAGCCCTCGCTCTGGGAGTCCAAGATCTATGAACGTCTCCCCTCATAGGCGAGCAGTATCTCAAAGTTCATCCCATCACCGAGGTTCCACCACACGTGGTCACCGAACATCTCACACTTCCTCCAAACACGCCTCTGGGAAATGCACACCTTCGCGAAGACGAGATTCTGTCGTCTCGCGCACCGCCTCTCCCCTGAGAAGCTCTGGGACGAACAAATATGCTGATTTGTTTAGCCCCTCTCACAAAAGAAGCCCCTCCCAGAGTTCATACGGGCATAGTTTAGATTCCGAAAAGCTGTATAGGAATCTGAAATCGATTGCCAGTTCGGCCGAGTCGGATGCTTCAGACGATAGGCACTGCTGGTCGAAACAGTTGAATACTGACATGGAAGTAAATGGCAATCATAGCAGTCGCAACAGTGGTCGCAACAGTCGAAAAAGTGGTGGAAACAGTCGCAACAGTAGAAACGCTGGTTGTAGCACTGGCTATAACAGCACTGGTGTCTCGACCCCTTATCGAGATTATAATAACCACGGTCATAGCACTCCTAAAATACGCTCGAATCATAAATCTGACAGAGATGGTGCATCACCAGACGCCTCAGACAAACCGTCCAGATCTGATTCCCGTCAATCTCAAAGCTCCACCCACTACCCTTTAAGCCCCACCTCTCAAAAACAATTACATCCCAGCGCTTTTGCCAAATCCCAAGCTTTAGTTGCTGAGACGAACAAGCCAGTCACTGACAGGAGCGGAAGCAGCATCAGGCGGGGCTTGGAGGCAATAATCCTGTCAGAGAACCCCACGTCCGAGAGCCAACCAGCAGTGCCAGAGATGACCATAGAGGACTACGTGATACTAGCGGATATTCCCCGCTCTAAACTGTATCCTGAGGAAGAAGAAACAATCGTAGTGAGAAGGAGACCGCAGAGCCAAAGCCCACGCCGAGACAATCAGCACAGGTCAGACGAAAGCACCCAAAATTATTTGATTTATAAATACAGTATAGTGAGTTTTATTCATTGTATGTTTAAATAACTTCAAACGGCTTCATCAAAGCCAGCTAGTGCTAGCATAAAGACACTGAATTCAATGACTCTGGATGACCTTTAATGACCCAATCGGACTGATTCATAAATCTTAGGTAGATCGCCCAACTGTAAGCGAGGGGTTAAAGAGCCCACGTTATGCTCATTTACAGGTTCATCGTTTTATTTTGGGCGTGTGCTAGAATAGGTTTAATTGTTCTCATTCTGTACATTGAGCACCTCTTTTCACCCTCTGTCTGAAACGCTCCCGTCTCTTTAAAGCCCCTCCTTTCAGAAAAGCCCAGTCTGCTCTGATTGGTCAGCTGGCCCAGTCTGTTGTGACTGGTCAACCGCTTAAGAGCATGTGTCGGAAATGTAACGCCTCTTACCAAAACCGAAGTAGCCCTTAGACGGGCATTATGCAAATGTGTTACAAAGTGACGTAGCTAAGCCACAGAAGTCATGGCTGAACTGCCCAATTCCCACTTCTTAGTTGGTCCTCGTGGTGGTGCGGTTACTTGCCTCAATCCGGGTGGCGGAGGACGAGTCTCAGTTGCCTCCGCGTCTGAGAGCGTCAATCCGTGCATCTGATCACGTGACTCGTTGTGCATGACACCGTGGAGACTCACAGCATGTGGAGACTCATGCTACTCTCCACGATCCACACACAACTCACCACACGCCCCATTGAGAGAACCACTAATCACCACCACGAGGAGGTTACCCCATGTGACTCTACCCTCCCTAGCCAATTTGGTTGCTATGGAGACCTGCTGGAGTCACTCAGCATGCCCTGGATTCAAATTCGCGACTCCAGGGGTGATAGACAGAGTCAATACTCGCTGAGCGACCCGGACCCCTTAATAATAGGGCCTCTTTAAGGCTCGGATATATTTCGTTATTCTGCATGTGGTTCCATCTTGCACAAGGTCAAGCGCTCAAACGTTTACTCTTTTGACTGTGCGCACATACAGACATGTTTGACGCATGTGCACTAGGACTACTTCGTGATAATCTTTAGAGCGGTCAACGGCAGGCAGCATTTGCTAAGATCTGTCCGCGTGTCTAGAAAAAATGACTGCACACGACACAGTCCGCCATATTGTCCTGATGACGAAATATGCATCATGCATACTGTGCGCGAGACGTTTCGGCACATTGAATCCGATGTACTTTGGCCATAAGGGATGACTTTGTTCAGGAGTAAAACTGAGATGGGCACATAGTTGGCAAAATGGGAATAATTAGCCTTTTCAATGTTGTTGCACCCTTCTGGCAAACAAGGGGCCGTTCAGACTTAATATTGTATCTAAAACAATCATGCCACTTAAGAACCTTTAAATCCTTTTTTGGTTAAAACTACAGGGATGTGCAATATGTTGATGAGCGTGAGGTTTCAGAGGAGCGAGGCAGAGGAAGAGAAAGAGAGCGAGGAAGAGACCGCAGAGAGAAAGAACGCAGACGTCTAGAAAAAGAGATGGGAGGACAATCAAAAACCAACAGCACTGCATCGGGACACTCACAGGTGCCCAAATTTACAACGTTTGTCCCGCTGCTTCCTCTTCACGCTGTCACCAATGTTTGGTTATTACCTAGCAAGTAGTTACAGTATTACTACTCTAAAATTGTAATCAGATTACTACATTTATAGATTACTTAATTGGGGGAAAAGTAATCACATTACTAATTACTTTTAAGTTACTTTCTAAAATACTTTTCACAGAAAAGTTGTATTTTTTCACTCAACAAATTCAACACTGTTTATTTGGAGTCCTATAAAAACCCTAAACTTAAATCTAAATCTAACCTTAAAGGGACAGTTCACCCAAAAGTTACAATTCTCTCATTATTTACTCACCCTCATGCCATCCCAGATGTGTGACTTTCTTTCTTCTGCTGAACACAAATGAAGATTTTAAGAAGAATATTTCAGCTCTTGGTCTATACAATGCAAGTGAATGGTGACCAGAACTTTGAAGCTCCATAAAGCACATAAAGGCAGCATAAAAGTAATTCATAAGACTCCAGTGGTTTAATCCATGTCTTCAGAAGTGATATGATAGCTGTGGGTGAGAAACAGATCGATATTTAAGCCTTTTTTACTATACATCTTTCTTACTTTACTTTCACATTCTTCTTCTTTTGTTTTTGTTGATTCACATTCTTTGTGCATATCGCCACCTACTGGGCAGGGAGGAGAATTTATAGTAAAAAAGTACTTAAAGAGAGCTGTTCAGTCATGACGTCAATTTGTAGGCGAACCCCTCAATCCCTGCCCAGAAGGTGGCGATATGCACAAAGAATGTGAATCACCAAAAACAAAAGAAAGTGAAAGTAAAACTGGAGATTTATAGAAAAAAGAGCTTAAATATTGATCTGTTTCTCACCCACACCTATCACAGCACTTCTGA
>NC_068280.1:2862316-2967316 GCF_025860055.1 Xyrauchen texanus | reverse complement strand
CATACATCTATACCAATACACACACACACACACACACACACACACACACACTCATACATCTATACCAACACACACACACACACACACTCATACATCTATACCAACACACACACTCCTCAATACACACACACACACACACACACACACTCACTCAGACATCTATACCAACACACACACACACACACACACACACACACTCATACATCTATACACACACACACACACACACACACACACACACACTTCTCAATACACACACACACACACACACACACACACACACACTCAGACATCTATACCAACACACACACACACACACACACACACTTCTCAATACACACACACACACACTTGGACATCTATACCAACACACACACACACACACACACACACTCACACACACTCACACTTCTCAATATACACACACACACACAACACACTCGGACATCTATACTAACACACACACACACACACACACAACATACTCGGACAACTATACCAACACACACACACACACACACAACATACTCGGACATCTATACCAACACACACCCACACACACAACACACTTGGACATCTATACCAACACACACACACACACACACACACAAACAACACATTTGGACATCTATACCAACACACACACACACACACACACACAAAACACACTCGGACATCTATACCAACACACACACACACACACACACACACACACACACACACACACAACACACTCGGACATCTATACCAACACACACACACACACACACACACACACACACACACACACACACACCCTTCTCAATACACACACACACACACACACACACACAACACACTCGGACATCTATACCAACACACACACACACACAACACACTTGGACATCTATACTAACACACACACACACAAAACACACTCGGACATCTATACCAACACACACACACACAACACACTTGGACATCTATACTAACACACACACACACACACACACAAAACACACTCGGACATCTATACCAACACACACACACACACACACACACACACACACACACACACACACACACACACACAACACACTCGGACATCTATACCAACACACACACACACACACACACACACACTTGGACATCTATACCAACACACACACACACACATCCTTCTCAATACACACACACACACACACACACACTTGGACATCTATACCAACACACACACACTAATTTTATCTGCATCATGTATTCAGTTGTCCTGCAGGTCTCTATAATACAGAGAATAAGGGAAAAGCTTGTATTTGCTCCATAGGCTAAACATGAGAAAAATGGCGCCATCTGGTGGAAAATATTAAAAAATGTATATTGTGAATCCAGCACTCCAGAATAAAAGCATAATATCCTAGAATTCATGATTTTATGCTTTAATGACACTGAATTTGCAATGGGGACATTTTTGTCCTTGAAGAGTGTAACTATTTTGTGTACACGGTGTGTTATAGATGTATTATAGGAACTGAGATTGAAACATCAAAATTACCCCAAAGATACACACCTTAGGCAAAATGAATGCCATTGGCATTAACACAGCCAACATGACTGAAAAGACAAAAATGTCCCGGAGTTCGCACAAGGGTTGAATGTAGTCTGCTCTAAAAGTCTTGTGAAAGGCACTTCGTAAAAAAACAAACTTTGGTTTGGAACGGCCCTTCAAGTGGCGTTCCCTTCCCGAAGTGCCCTTCAAAATGCTGTTTGGAAAACACCCTAGGTCAAAGTCAAAATAAAGAAATAAGAAATTGTGGCCTATTTGTGAGAGCTAGTTATCCATTGATTGATTTGTGAGACATCATGCTAATGATATGTTAGATATGTTGCTGCTTGACCTCTCTTCATACCTCTCTTTTCTGTTCATCCTCCCTCTTTTTTTAGTCATGGATGCTCTGAGGAAAGCTCATCAGGAGGAGATGGAGAGACTGAAGGGACCATCAGACCCCTCCATCAGACAACAACTGTACGGTCACATTTATACAACATTTTTACAGATCACTTTTTTTTTAATCATATTTCAGTGTATTAATGATGGAAAGCATTAGAAATTTAAATAATATCAATAAAAATAACATTATTATTACTATTATCATTATCATAGAGTGACTATTTGCACTTGGTGTTAATACCTGCTACATTTTGTGGCCATTTGCACTGAAATCGTTTGATGGAAACAAAGAAATAAAAGACAAACTGCAGCTTGAGTGTCTCTGCAATGGTTTAGTGTGAGAAGACGGTGTAAATGTGCTTTTCTATGTGGATGACCTGGGTTCTAATGCTCTATTTGACCCAGTTTTCCCCATCCTGTTTCCTGTCTCCACTCTTTATATTTTTCTTTAATAACTGTGTAGTCCGATTCCCGAATGAATGACTCTTATGAGTCGGATCTTTTGAATCTACAGTCTGAAACATACAGCACGACCAGTGTAGTCCGATTCCCGAATGAATGACTCTTATGAGTCGGATCTTTTGAATCTACAGTCCGAAACATACAGCACGACCAGTGTAGTCCGATTCCCGAATGAATGACTCTTACGAGTCGGATCTTTTGAATCTACAGTCCGAAACATACAGCAGGACCAGTGTAGTCCGATTCCCGAATGAATGACTCTTATGAGTCGGATCTTTTGAATCTACAGTCTGAAACATACAGCACGACCAGTGTAGTCCGATTCACGAATGAATGACTCTTACGAGTCGGTTCTTTTGAATCTACAGTCCGAAACATACAACATGACCAGTGTAGTCCGATTCCCGAATGAATGACTCTTACGAGTCGGATCTTTTGAATCTACAGTCCGAAACATACAACATGACCAGTGTAGTCCGATTCCCGAATGAATGACTCTTACGAGTCGGATCTTTTGAATCTACAGTCCGAAACATACAGCACGACCAGTGTAGTCCGATTCCCGAATGAATGACTCTTACGAGTCGGATCTTTTGAATCTACAGTCCGAAACATACAACATGACCAGTGTAGTCCGATTCCCGAATGAATGACTCTTACGAGTCGGATCTTTTGAATCTACAGTCCGAAACATACAGCACGACCAGTGTAGTCCGATTCCCGAATGAATGACTCTTATGAGTCGGATCTTTTGAATCTACAGTCCGAAACATACAGCACGACCAGTGTAGTCCGATTCCCGAATGAATGACTCTTACGAGTCGGATCTTTTGAATCTACAGTCCGAAACATACAGCACGACCAGTGTAGTCCGATTCGAATGAATGACTTACGAGTCGGATCTTTGAATCTACAGTCCAAACATACAGCACGACCAGTGTAGTCCGATTCGAATGAATGACTCTTATGAGTCGGATCTTTTGAATCTACAGTCCGAAACATACAGCACAACCAGTGTAGTCCGATTCCGAATGAATGACTCTATGAGTCGGATCTTTGAATCTACAGTCCGAAACATACAGCACGACCAGTGTAGTCCGATTCCGAATGAATGACTCTTATGAGTCGGATCTTTTGAATCTACAGTCCCAAACATACAGCACGACCAGTGTAGTCCGATTCCCGAATGAATGACTCTTACGAGTCGGATCTTTTGAATCTACAGTCCGAAACATACAACATGACCAGTGTAGTCCGATTCCCGAATGAATGACTCTTACGAGTCGGTTCTTTTGAATCTACAGTCCGAAACATACAGCACGACCAGTGTAGTCCGATTCCCGAATGAATGACTCTTATGAGTCGGATCTTTTGAATCTACAGTCTGAAACATACAGCACGACCAGTGTGCCAGGAAATGCCACCGTGACTGAATATGTTTTCTCATGGGAATGTTGAATGTGTTCAATGAATCGCTAATTACTGTTCAGTATTGATCATCTGTCCCGCCACCTTCTCTGAGCACCAAGAGAAGTAGCAGATGCTTGATTGATGCTTGTTTGTTACTGACAAGAATTCCACTGAGGGAATCAATTGATGACTTGATAATGATTTAATAAGTCATTCAAACCAATCAATCATCAATACATGTGCAGTTATTCAGTCAATCAATGCATGTCTTTGTTTGTGTCAGGCGCGAGTGCGAGTTAGACGGTCTGTCTGAGCATTACTCACAACAGCGTGAGGAGCTCAACTGCATCCAGAACAGCACTGAAGAGAGACACGGAGCGACCCAACAGAAGGAGAGAGAGATGGAGCGACCCTTCATCACAGGTCAAAGGTCAGGAATTGTGCCCCTTGGCAGCAATGAAAGGAGCACTTCAGAATTACAGGTGAGACACTGACCTTTGACCTATAGATGAATTGTAAACACTCGCTGTCACGTAAAGATCACTCAAGTATATGCGGATATACAGTATGCTAAACAGTAAGCATTACGCAACACAAATAGTATGCTATTGTGGTCACATGACTTCATGTGCATACATTTTTGCTTTTTTTTAAAGGAGAAACGAGTCGATTTTTTTGGTAATCAACATCATGCCACAAATGCGTTCAACTGAACTTAAAGGGATAGTTCATCATTTATTCACCCT
Organism: Xyrauchen texanus; assembly: GCF_025860055.1. Classification (NCBI taxonomy): domain Eukaryota; kingdom Metazoa; phylum Chordata; class Actinopteri; order Cypriniformes; family Catostomidae; genus Xyrauchen; species Xyrauchen texanus. The sequence goes on along the minus strand of NC_068280.1, from coordinate 2,962,771 downwards.
CATCCCATCCCAGCAGGGTATGACTTTCTTTCAAATGCAGAACACAAATGAAGATTTTTAGAAGAATATTTCTGCTCTGTAGGTCCATATAATGCAAGTGAACCCACACCTATCATATCACTTCTGAAGGCATGGATTAAACCACTGGAGCCATTTAGATTACTTTTATGCTGCCTTTATGTGCTTTTTGGAGCTTTAAATGTCTGGTCACCATTCACTTCCATTGTATGGACCTACAGAGATCTTAAAAATCTTCATTTGTGTTCAGAAGGAAAAAAAAAAGTCATACATCTGGGATGACATGAGGGTTAATGATGAGACAATTTTCATTTTTGAGTAACTGAACCAGGAAAATTCCTTTAAGTGACTCTAAAGAGCAGTGACGTCATCAGGGGTGGGGCATCTGATGTGAATAGAGACAGAGCGCAACGCGTCATAATCTGAAGACCACGCCCACCGGTGGGGGAAAAACAAACCAACCGTCTCCATTGACTTTGGATTGCGAGAGGTTTCCACCTCGTCATTTATGGCTTATAACAAACGACAGAAAAATGCCTAAAAGCTGCTGTGTGACAAGGTGTACAGCAAACAAGCTAAATAACACAGAAATAAATTTGTATAAGCTTCTGAACCGTAAAAGCCAGCCTATAAGGACTTATGTGGATAAAGCAGAAAGCTATGCAGTGACGGTTATGTTTGCGAGTGCCTTAGCTACAGTAGTAGGGTTACGTTACTAAGAATAACGTATATATTATTATATACGTTAATAATATAATAGGGTATATAATTACCCATATTAATATTTTCATTAATTATTACTAAGTGCCTTACAGTAATTGTTAGGTTTGCAAGTGCCAAGCTACAGTTGCTTGCTAACGCATAACTAACACTAGCTTGCTAATGAATGTTTTTGTTTTTTTTGCAATGTCGCGTTCCAGTGGGCGTGGTTCTCAGAGTAGTTCGAGAACTAGTTGCGCTGTCTCAATTGATCCACTTTTATGTCCTGAAACAAACCGTTTTTGGGGGGTCGACAGCTTATAAAAATGTATTTCTGGGTTATTTAGCTTGTTTGCTGTACACCTTGTCACACAGCAGCTTTTAGACATTGTTTTGTTTTTTGTTATAAGCCATAAATGACGAGGAGGAAACCTCTCGCAATGCAAAGTCAATGGAGACGGTTGGATTGTTACCGCCCCCGGTGTGGGCGTGGCCTAAATACGCTCTGTCTCAGTGGTTCTGTGGTTAAGTACTGCCACCTGCTGGTGATAGATGGAAACTTCTCCAGGTCATTATTTTACAGAATTGCATTTTTCAAAGCTTTTTATTTATTTGACATTTAATCTGTTCGGTTGAGTTTCATTCATCTTGCTGAACTTACAGTAATATATTGCCTTTTTCCATTGATGTGGGTGGTTTGTAAATGATTCATGGTGACACCAGCGTGTGCATGTTTTTGTGTTGAAAAGTTTAAGTGCTATAACTGAACACCACTTCACAGTTCTTCCCCCCACAGTTCTTCCCCCACACTTGCAATGTGACAAATCCATTTTTAAAAGTGCCAAAAATATTCCATGTAGTCTCTAGTTAAATACGAGCCTGTTAACTGCACATCTGCAGATGTTATTGCGAGGAAAGGAGAGCGAGGTGGAATATCTACACAAGGAAATCGTCTGTCTCCGGAAAGCTGTTCGAACTCTTACTAAGGTACATTCTGTGTGTTAGGCATGTCTGTCAATAACAGATAGTGATTGTTTATAATAATAATAATAATAATATAGATATCACCAGGTGTTCTCCTCCTCTGTAGGAGAATGAGGCGTTGAGCGAGCGCTATAAGGAGGTGTACATGGAGCTGAGTCACTTAAAGGGCCGCAGTGAGAGAGAAATGAATTCTCTGAAACGACATCTCAAACTCCGTAATCCTGGCCTGGACGAGGAGTGTCAAAGCAACTGCACGGATCGATGAGAACACAATAATGAACTTGTCTACCACGAATATGCCTTTTGTTATAAACCAGTTTAACTGGAATATTTAAGTTAATAGAACAAAAACACTCTCCTGTGTTTGTAAATGACACATTTAACACAAATGTGACACAACTAACATTCAGACACTTTATTAAATAGACGAGAGGCGAGTGAGCCTCTGACAACATTTCATTTTTAAATAAAGTCAAGCTTTGGCTTCTGGATAAGAGTTAGTGTAATGCACAAATATAAACGCAAGAGCGTGTTGACGGTCTTCATTATTGCATAACTTCTGCACCAGTCCTGCAGCACCCAGAAGATCTGCTGGAGAGAAACATGCACTGAAAGAACAGCAACATGAGCGTTACCACATACACACTCATAATAATGTTGCCATTTCAATTATTTATCCAGTCCTTTGTGATTACTGGATAATGTGGTTTTATATATATATATATATATATATATATATATATATATATATATTGCATTTATACATATATGGGATATTTAGTAAATAAATGTACTGTAATAAGATGCTTTTCTCTGCAAACACAGAATTGTTCTTCACTGTCGGTGTGTGTTTCCCCATTGGTTATTTTTTGTGTATATATAAAACTAGGGATGCACCGATGTGAACATTTTTATCTAATACCAATATTAACAAAAAAACTATTAGCCGATAACGATACCGTTATTGTGTCACTCATCATATTTTGTCATCAGATCACTGTTTAAAGCAACCAAACTGGCCCAGTAGCTAGGGAGGGTAGAGTCACATGGGGTAACCTCCTCGTGGTCACTATAATGTAGTTCACTCTCGGTGGGGCATGTGGTGAGTTAAGCGTGGATACCGCGGTGGATGGCGTGAAGCTTCCAAACGCGCTATGTCTCCGTGGCAACGCGCTCAACAAGCCATGTGATAAGATGCGCGGGTTGACGGTCTCAGACGCGGAGGCAGCGGGGATTTGTCCTCCATCACCCGGATTGAGGTGAATCACTACGCCACCACGAGGACTTAAAAGCACATTGGGAATTGGGCGTTCCAAATTGGGAGAAAAAGGGAAGAACATTTATTTTTTAAATTTTTGGACGATTTTAACAAAAACTATAAGCCAATAGCAACACCGATTAGACCATCAGATCACTGTTTTACTTTAAGAAATGCAAAATGAGGTACAAAAGGTTTTTTTACTGTTCAAACAATAAATAATTTTCATTGAACATTGGATCTGTTGAACACATGACAGCAATCGCACGCAATTTCAATCTTAATTCAATCAATCATGCAGCATTAATTGATATATCATCACGATATCTCAGATGTCAAAGTCTGCTGGTTTCAAAGCGTTTTTGGATGGTTTCACTCATCAAGTGGCCTGTAGACAAGTGCTGTTTCCACAACTGTCACATATGACGGGATTTCTGCATTAACATCAGAACTATAAAGAATTAAAATGAAATATTACATCATGTTCTTAGGACTGCCAACCCTTCTACATATTGTGGCTCTTATTATTTCTGGATTGTGCATTTTAATTCAGAGTTTTTACAAAGTTTGTTACTAATTCATTATAAATTAACCATGTCTGCAGATATGTCGATGGTTTTAATTCGGTCAATAATTGGTCGATAAATATCGGAAGACGATACATCGTTGCATCCCCAAATTATAACCATAAACTAACGTTACCAGAACGTTCTTGGATTGAACGTTGGGTGGGTTCCTCATGTACCTTCTCAGTCATCATCATCGTCATCATCTGGGACGAAAATCTCGTGTTCCTCTAGCAGAGCAGCGAAATACTTGCTGATCCAAGTCCCGACATACAGGAACGGCACCACCACCACAGTCATGCGGATCAGTCCGAACGGAACCTGAGCAAATATAATACAATAACAACAAAAAAAAAAATCGCACACCATGTAGTTGTTTTATTATTATTTATTATTATAGTTGTTGTTTTCCAGAGACGTATGGCTGTCTTTCAAATGTAATTTGAGATAATGCTGACTGCGGCATGAATAATTGATTGTTAGTTTCTCTATCAAATAGAAAACAGTCGTTAAACTGTCACATTTATCGTTGAATAATTAATAATAGAAACAGCCGTACACGAAATGCTTAGTTTATAAAAAATGTGTGTAGATCCAACAATATGATTGGTCATCGGACATGTCAGTCAAGCTTTTCTTCATTTTCATTGGCTCGCGAGAACCCCGGTTAAAGCGTCCCTGAAGCGGCCAGCGGCAATGTTTAGAAATATAAACGCACCTTGTCCGGTTTGGGAAGAATGGCCCCCGATGTGGATGACACGACGGTTCGGCTGAGAGTCGCCCCTGTCGCATTCACAGACTTTGGTCCAGCGTTGCGACCCAATGTAGCTGTATTTCTAATGAAAACAGCCAGAGAGAGACGACCCAGCAACGACGCCATGATTCCTGTCAGTCGGTTTTAAACCCCGCCCCTTTTGGATTTATAATTAGGGAGGAGGTGCATACATGCGCTGCTCCGCCCATGCGTTCACTGAAATTGGCACTGGTGTGTTGAATGCAAATTTGATTTATAATAGTAATTACATTGCAATCAACTTTAGTATTATTGAATATCTTATAATATTGATAATATATAAATTACAATATTCCTGTAAATAAAGCCTCATAAAATGCATCTTCTTAACATGGGTTTGGGACGCTACATGTGTACGTTTGGATGTATACTCTTTAAAGCGTACAGTCTTGCAATATTACCGATTAAAATTCAATCTGGAAAAAGGGAAGAGATAAGTCTGACAAAAACACCAAAGAACCGGCCAAAGATTTTAATGGGGCAGCGTTAAATTAGAGAACATACATTTTAAGATAAGACATTACATTTCGATTTTATATTCACTATTGTTTAATATAGAATTTTTCTATAGTCTATACAGTATTTAACACAATTACATCAGAAGTAACTGTATTTAAATGACTGAAATTTTAAGAGTAATCCCTTGCTTTACTTTTTCAACGAAAAAGTAATTTAATTACTTTTTAATGCATTACACTCAACACATTACACCAATAAACCCCTGTAGCTGTGTCAATATTACAAAAAGACAACACAATAATAAAGAAAACTATATTATACATCAGTTAAACTTTACATTCACTGTAGTATAACATTAATTCAGGACTTGACAATTTCCTTTAAGTGATCAGCTGACTGCTAATGTGAAACTACTTATAATATTTTTGTTTTATTTTAAAATTAATAAATAACATAATTGTTTGATCACACTGAGACTGTTTGATTTGATAAATCATATTTAGCGTTCAATAGGGACATCCAATGAAACGCGTAAAAAAGGGCACAACACCCACCCATATGTTTGATTGACAGCTAAATCAACCAATCAATGCACTCAACAGGGGTCACTGAACCAATCGATGTGCTGAGTGGGCGGGACTGAGGGCAAATCGAAGGAGTCGGCAAAAGTCCAATATGGCGCCCAGCTCAAAATCTGAGAAAGATGACAACAAACAAAAACATCAGAGAAAACACAAAGATCACATTATCAAACTTCTAACGCGTGGACGGGTAGGGAGACTGAGAGGACGTGAACAAAACAGTGTTTTTCTTTGCGTGAAATGTTACTTCTTCGATGCGTAATGTTGATAATAATGAGTGTGTTATTAGCATGTTTAGCTGTAGCCTCATTAAACGCAATGTGCCCCTTAGAGTTTCTCTCAATATAAATGTCTAAGTATTCATCAGCTGCGATGCTGTTTATGATTGTCTTCATGATGTGCTTACTCATGTTTGTCCATGACATTCAACAGTGATACATTGTGGCCTTGTATTTAATAAACAGTGAGGCTTCAGTGATAACTCTTACAGATCTTGCTACTGAGACTTAATGAATGAATGTTTTACACTTATGTTTTCTACATGTATAGCACAGTACAAGATTTGATTGACTAGATGTGAAGCAAGTGTTTGACACTCATCCAAATAAATGTTCTAATGTACAAGTTCCTGTAGCAATTGCAATTGTTTGTCTGCTGTGATTGACAAACCAGCTTTGTATCACTGCTAACATGACTGAGATTTCCCTTAACATATTTGCTTCTGTTGCTTTAGTCTTTATCTATATTAAAATGTTTTCTCTCCGTCAGCTGAATGGACAGCTCTCTCAGCGGTTCTTCCGGAAACTTCCTCCTCGTGTGTGTGTCCCTCTGAAAACCATCGTCAGTGAGGAGTTCCTCAGAGCAGGGTGAGAAGATGTGGTCTGTCCCCTCCATTGTCACCATACACATTCACATTGTCACATGGAGAATCAGTATTAAATGGTCTTGGCTAGTTTAATCAAAATGATTGTTGTTGTTTTTTTTAAATTTTGGTTAAAATGTAAAACTCGCTTTCATAAGACACTGAGACATACTCCGTGTTTAGAATAGCATAAATAATACAGCTACAAAATATGTTATTACACATACACATACACACACAAACACTCAAATTCTCTATAAATGGAGATGATTTAGTACTATAGGTACTCTCACTAGAAGTGGCCGTTAGATATTCATCTGTGCACAGTTAGACAAACTGTCTATAAATCGGGATGATTTAGTACTATAGGTACTCTCACTAGAAGTGGCCGTCCAGCCTAGATGACTCAAAGGGAACACAGCAGAATGATCAATGAGGTATAGAAGACCCCTAGAGTGACAGATAAAGACTTGAAGGAATCATTGGAACTGGTGAACATCTCTGTTCATGAGTCTAATATACAGAAAACATTAAACAGGTGTGGTGTCCATGGCAGGACACCATGAAGGAAGCCGCTGCTTTCCAACAAAAACATTGCCGCATGCCTGAATTATGCCAAAGAGCACTTCTGACCCGTTTGCTGATGGTTTTAAATTGGCCGATACATGTATGCATCCCTAAAACAATTGTAAAATAAACGGTGATGGTACCAGTGTACCTGAACTAGCCTACTTAGTAAAACAAATATGGACTCCTGTTTTAACATGTAGCATACAACTGTTGTTTATCTATTGTTTCATACTGCGTTCTTTCTCAACTCATTGCCTTTGTCATTTAGGTAACACCTGATTGCAAAAATGTGCACTAAAGCTGCAATAAATAGTGCGTACTTTCATTCTGGTGTCGTTTATGTCGAATTCCAGCGTGTGGAGTGTAATTGAAACTTCCTTCAGTCAATGTTTAAAGGTTTCTCTGCTGTCACAGGCACATCTTCCTGGGCTTCACTAAGTGCGGTCGTTACGTGCTGTCTTACACAAGTGACTGTGGAGAAGATGACGATTTCTCCTTCTACACGTATCACCTGTACTGGTGGGAGTTTAACCTGCACAGCCGCCTCAAACAGGTACCAGTTAAACACTGAGTCTGTCAGAGCAGTGCTCAACTTCTCTCTTTATGTTTGATTCTGCATGGAGCAATCAGCCACTGGGAAGTGCAACTTTACACTCTTTAGACTTTAAAACAGCAAGAGCCTCCTTAGGGGCCTTTATGTAAGAGGAGGAGATCATCACGTGTGTCTCTCTGTGCAGGTGCATCATGTGCGATTGTTTGCAGGTGAGGATATTTACAGTGATCTCTATTTGACTGTGTGTGAGTGGCACAATGATCATTCCAAGCTGGTCGTCTTTGGCTTCAAGTAAGAGTCTCTCTCCCTCCTCTACATTGTATATTTAAGTGTCCACATGTCTAAACATGAGCTCTGTTTGTGTGCGTTTCAGCACTCGCAGCTCCAGTTCAGCCCTGATGAACATGATGATGAGTGACGAGAACAACAGAGACATTTACATCACAATCACCTCAATGCCTCCAGCACAACCCTGCAAACAGTGCTGCCCCACCTCCTCTGTGTCTACCATACGCACAGGTATACACACAATATGGTCACGCATTAAAGACCGATTTAAAGTTCTGTCATCATTTACTCATCCTGATCCTCATGTTGTTCCAAACTCAAAAGGAGATACTTTGAAGAATGTTCATACTGCTTTTTTTCCATTCAATGAACGCATATTGTGACGTGGACTGTGAAGCTCCAAAAAGCACAATGAAAGTATCATAAAGCAGTCCACATAACTTGTGCTCTATAATCCAAGTCTTCTGAAGCCATAGGATAGCTTTGTGTGAGGAACAGACTTGTGTTAATTTCAAATAAGACCTAAAAAGTATCGTGTGTGTCCCATCACTGATATCAAACCTGGTGCAATGCTTTTTAACGTGCCATCGAGATTTTCAGTCAAAGGAAATAAAGTCACATGGGTTTGGAGCAACTTGAGGGTGAGTGAAATGATTGTCCTTTCTGGGTGAACTGTCGCTTTAAGGTCATTTATGGTCTCTACACTCTTTCTGGTCATGTGTGTGTAGGAGGGGAGTGTCTGCAGCACGGTTATGTTCTGAATGCTCGCTATCAGGTGGTTTATCCGTTCCCAACGTTCCAGCCCGCACTGCAGCTGAAGAAAGACCAGGTGATTCTACTGAACACCAGCTACTCTCTGGTGGCCTGTGCCATCTCCCTCTGTCCAGGTACAACACCGTTTCTTTCTCTGTGTCCTTGTGTGTGGTTTGCTCTTTTCAGAATAGCATATTAGCATACTACTTTTTCTATTTCTGCCGTGTTTATATAGGAGTAGTATGGTATTCCAGATTTAGCACTTGCCTTTGTGAATCTTGACCAGCATCGGAGAGACTCTTACTAATAGTGGTGTCACTACTAACTTAAAGGGAAAGTTCACCCTAAAATGAAAATGTTCTCATCATTTACTCGCTCTCATGCCATCCCAGATGTGTGTGACTTGCTTTCTTCTGCTGAACACAAACAATGATTTTTAGAAACATATTTCAGCTCTGCTGGTCCATTTAATGCAAGTGAATGGTGACCAGAAAGTTGAAGCTTCAAAAAGCACATAAAGGTAGCATAAAAGTAATTCATAAGACTCCAGTGGTTTAATCCATGTCTTCAGAAGAGATATGATAGCTGTGTGTGAGCAACGGCTCAATATTTAAGTCCTATTTTACTATAAATCTCTTCTGTTTTTTAATGATTCGCATTCTTCATGCATATCGTCACCTACTTTGTAGGGAGGAGAAAGAGAAAAAAGGGAGGCATAAAGGATAGATAAATCCTATTTGGACAGCCCAGTAAGTGGCCATATGCAAAAAGAATGCGAATCATTAAAAAAAACAGAAGAGATTTATAGTAAAATAGGACTTAAATATTGAGCCGTTGCTCACACACAGCTATCATATCTCTTCTGAAGACATGGATTAAACCACTGGAGTCGTATTAATTACTTTTATGCTGCCTTTATGTGCTTTTTGAAGCTTCAACTTTCTGGTCACCATTCACTTGCATTGTATGGACCTACAGAGCTGAAATATTCTACTAAAAATCTTCATTTGTGTTCAGCAGAAGAAAGAAAGTCACACATCTGGGATGGCATGAGGGTGAATAAATAATGAGATAATAAACATTTTTGGGTGTACTGTCCCTTTAAATTTTCAGTAGAGTGAGTGTGGTTTTTAAATAGCATCATTTTTTCAGTAACAATGGAATAAATCTTTTTTCTCAAAGTCACAGTTTATTGTTAACAATCCGAGCTAAGACAACAATCAAACACACTGTCCCAGAATGCCCTCTCGTTGGAAGTAGTGTTAAAGCTGAAGTATGACATTTCTGCGGTTCTGATCACGTGACTCATTGTGCATGACACCGCGGAGACTCACAGCATGTGGAGACTCATGCTACTCTCCACGATCCACACACAACTCACCACACGCCCCATTGAGAGAACCACTAATCACCACCACGAGGAGGTTACCCCATGTGACTCTACCCTCCCTAGCAACTGGGACAATTTGGTTGCTTAGGAGACCTGACTGGAGTCACTCAGCACGCCCTGGATTCAAACTCACGACTCAACACTGACTGTCTTGCACGATGTCACTGGCCGTGTGACCGAGGCTTGCGCATTTTTGGGTGATGCCATTTCATGGGAAGTTATGCAACAATGTTTCCTTCTCCCTGAAAGATATTAATGAAATAAGTGTCTAAAGACATCTCACCGGTCTCTGTGACAACTCAAAACAAAAATGACGCTTTTCACCAGTTTCATCATGATTTTGCGCATTTTCATAGTATTATATTTGCTGCAAATTATTGATGCATAATGTATTTTTATGCCATGTTGTTCATAACAGTTGTCAGTTGAGGGCGCTGTTTTACTACTGTTGTTTTTCGTTTCTGCTCTCAATAAAGCTCATTTTGGTATCTTTGGAGTTCTGGGTTTTGGAAAGAGGGGGCGTGGCTAATCCAACAGCTCAGTCTGGTGGAAGTAGACTGCCTAAAATCACTTCCAGCACCTTTAATTGCATACATTTAAAAAATATATATGTAATTGTTACATTTCTCAGCCCTAATTTAAATTTCTTAATTAAAATGTTTTTTTTTCTTCTAGAAAACTAGTTTCAAAGTAGCTTCCTCACACTCTCTCTTTCTCTGCAGGAAATGGGCAACAGGACGGTCAGAATAATCAGATTCTGTACAGAAAGAGAGAAGTCCCTTCCTCTTCCTCCTCCTCTTCTTCTACTGCTGCTGGACCTACCTCTCCATCTTCATCCTCATCCTCATCAGCCTCGTCTCAGGGGTCACCCGACTTCAGGCATATAAAGCCTCATGTCTCTTCGCACTCTCCCGGCCAATCACAGGCCGCTGTGCGAGCCAGAGAGTTTGCGGCTGATATTTTCCGCCGAGCTCAGGCCGGAGCAAGAGATGGAGACGCTTATGGACAAAAGAGAGACCATGACAGGTGCAAAGTCAGAGAGAAAGTAGAGGAAGACCGAGACGCGGAGGTCCCCGGACCCTCTACCTCCTCTTCAGGACAGAAACAAAGTTTAGCTCCACCTACAGAGGCGAAGGAAAGCGTGACATGCAAAGAAGTCGTGTCCCCGGGGTCCTCGTCCTCTGTGTCCTCTCTGTCTCCTAATGCTCATGAGTTTTCAACATCATCTTCCTCCCCATCTGAGCCAGCTTATGTCAACTACACCACTCTGAGATACAGACTACAGCAGACCGGAGCGTCAGAACAGACAAATGGTATTATTGTAAAAAGTGAATGATGTGTTAACATAACTGCATATTACATAAAATGATTCCAAAATTAAAGAAATGGTTCACCCAGGTTAGCTCAGCTGACTATCACACCTGGAGTCGCGAGTTTGAATCCAGGGTGTGCTGAGTGACTCCAGTCAGGTCGGTTGCTAGGGAGGGTAGAGTCACATGGGGTAACCTCCTCGTGGTCGCTATAATGTGGTGAGTTGTGTGTGGATGCCGCGGTGGATGGTGCGAAGCCTCCACACATGCTACGTCTCCGTGGCAACATGCTCAAAAAGCCACGTGATAAGATACGTGGGTTGACGGTCTCAGACACGGAGGCAACGGAGATTCGTCCTCCACCACCCGGACTGAGGCGAGTCACTACGCCACCACGAGGACTTAAAACGCACGTTGGGAATTGGGCGTTACAAATTGCGAATAAACCAAAAACCAAAAAATAAACAGTTCACCCAAACAATGTTAATCTTCTCATTACTTGATGTTAGGTTCTTCGAAAAATCTACACAAACGAATATTTCTCTCGAAGAATCGTTTCAGCTTTGTAAGTCCATACAATGCAAATGAATGAAAACTTTGAAGCTCATAAAGCACATAAAGGCAGCATAAAAGTAATCCATACGACTCCAGTGGTTTAATCCATGTTTTAAAGAGATGCACAGGTAGCTGTAATAACCTGCCGGGCGTTATTGCCTGCCGCACCTCCACCAGTGCCTTCAGCCCATCTGCGGTGTCATCACCCGGGAGCCACCTATCTTCAATATTTCACCCCATTAATCCCTGGAACATCTCCTGGTGGTGGGGCAGCGGTCAGTGACGTCTCCCTGCCACCCCCCGCAGCGTGACACAAGATCACCTCCAATGCCTCTCCTTGTCGCACAGTCATCCTTCCTTCACAAAGTACTTGCAGCCAGGGTTCTGTATGGTAAACGGTCTGCACTTATATAGCGCTCTTTTAACCTTGCCGTTATTCAAAGTGCTTTACACTGTGACTCGTTCACCCATTCACACACATGACGGCAGAGATGCCATCCAAGGCGCTAGCCTGCCATTGGGAGAAACTTGGGGTTCAGTGTCTTGCCCAAGGACACTTCGGCATGTGGAGTCATGTGGGAATCGAACCGTCAACCCTGTGATTAGTGGCCGACCCGCTCTACCACCTGTGCCACAGCCGCCCCATATGTCACAATACCTCTACACGACCATACGCGCCAGCCTGTTAGCCAACTGGCACCGAGATGCATACTAAGTGCCCTACTGGCACCGTATCTCTCGCTGACTCCGGTTCCATATGGCATACGACCTCAGCATGACCTTCACATTCTCCATGCATATCGCCACCTACCCATTTGTAGTGCGACCTCTGACCCGAACGCACATTTCCTACCGTGTGACTGCACTTTAATAGAAAATCTCTCTTTTCTGTAGGAGAGGAGGATGATAAAGTTCAGCTTCCTTTCACTGTGACCGATCTAAAGGGCCGAAACTTACAGCTGGTGACCGGACAAGACGGTGGTCAGGTGTGTGTTTATATGCGTGTTAAATGCAAACATCACATACAGGGTTCTGAACCACCTGTCAGTGTTTAATGAGCTAATGAACATCCTCTCTGTGTGTTGTGTTGTTTCTCTCTGTCTCAGTGTGTGTGTGTCGAGCAGCTGACGCTGGATTTTGAGTATCTGATTAATGAGGTCATCAGGAATGATGCTGATTGGGGCTCTCAGTTCTGCTCCTTCAGTGATTATGATGTCGTCATCCTCGAGGTGTGGTGAAGGGTTCTTATTTGTTTATAGAAAAACTGCTCTAGTTTGTTATTTTTGCCTGTAGGAATTGGACAGTAAATGTGATTCGGTAATGCATGTGTTCTTTGTTTCTATGACAACAGGTTTGTCCAGAGACGAACATAGTGGTGATAAACATTGGACTTTTACTGCTGGCCTTCTCTAACTGTGAGGATGAACACTGCAGGTACACAAACATACACACATTTACTTCCCTATCAAAAGGACGTCCCATAGACTTGTATTGAAAGTCATCATAACTTGACACAAAAATAAATAATAAGTTTTATACTAAGAGGTATTATCGTCCATCTCTTTCCAGACCCAAGTCCTATCACTCCAGTTTGCAGGTCAGTTGGGATTTAAACACAGGAGCGTGTCGCACAGTCGGTGTGGGTGACCTCACCGAGGTCAAAGGTCAAACCAGGTAACGGCCCGTGAATACACTGCTCTGTTTGTCTGTTTCTCTTATTCTCCTTACGATTGTTTCTCGTGTGTTTGGTGTGTCTCAGTGGAAGTGTGTGGAGCTCTTACAGGAAGTCCTGCGTCAACACTGTCATGAGGTGGCTCGTCCCAGAGAGCAGCTCGCGCTACATCAACCGCATGACCAATGAAGCTCTGCACAAAGGTGTGTACGACACTCAAACCTCCCATTGACTTTCTCAAATGAAGCTAATTGTAATCGTCACACCCAAAAGGCCACGATATACTTCTAGCGAAGCCGAAAAAACGAGTTTGACGTCATTTTAAAATACAATTACAGAGGGTTGCCACGTTTAGCGCCATTAATGCAGAATGTAAACATTACAAATTACACAATCTACTGCATATACACTGATGAGGCGTGGTGGAGTGATTGAGTGGTGGTGGTGTAGTGGTCTAAGTACATAACTGGTAATCTGGCACTGGTTCAAACCCCACAGCCACCACCATTGTGTCCTTGAGTAAGACACTTAACTCCAGGTTGCTCTGGGGGATTGTCCCTGTAATAAGTGCACTGTAAGCCACTTTGGATAAAAGCATCTGCCAAATGTGTAATGTAAATGAGGTCGCCTAATATGCGGTTGGTCCACATGCCGCCAAAACAGCGCCGACCCGCCGAGGCATGGACTCTACAAGACCCCTGAAGGTGTCCTGTGGTATCTGGCACCAAGACATTAGTAAATGGTAAATGGTCTACACTTATATAGCCTTTTTAAACTTGGCGGTATTCAAAGCGCTTTACAATGTGACTCATTCACCCATTCACACACACATGACGGCACAGCTGCCATGCAAGGTGCTAGACTAGCCTGTCTTTGGGATTTTACACACTGCTGCAACACGATTGGCTGATTAGATAATGGCATGAATAAGTAGGTAGATAAATGTGTGTATGCATATTTGTTTTTTGCTAAGTTTGTGTTTTTCATTGCAGGTTCATCTCTTCAGGTGTTAGCTGACAATGACAGAGGCACATGGATTGTTCTTTAAGAGAGACGACACACACACACACACACACACACACACACACACACACACACTAACTAACTGCCCCATCAATGCTGCTGTGCTCTGGGTCACACAGTGTCAGGACTAAAGATATGATCAAACAGTCTCATAGACTTTTACAGTCAAAATGCACCTCTCAGTGTTTCTGTCATGTTTGTTTGTTTGTTTACGTCCATCAGTGTGATTGTGTGGGAACATTCACTACTTCAGGATATTTCAGGGACTTCGTGTGATCCAACAAACTATCCCTTTCATCAACAGACACATAAAGACATGTTTGCATGGTGCTCAGTCCACCTTAAACGCCTGTAACGGCGCTGGACACTCCGGGATCATCTTGTATACTAAAACGTCCTTGTTCCCTTGAATATCCGTCCCTGTTAAAACTTTAAGCACATAATGAGGCTACACATGTTAGCTAAATGAAGTTCCAGTTCATATTGTGTTCCTGTATGAAAATGCTCCAAAGTAAGTAATTGATCATTTCTAAGTCAAAAGTGGAAGTTTTAATTCTTTATGTGGCCAGAAAGCCTGAAAATGTACTTCTCAGCTGCGGAGGAAGCACCTTATCTTAAAGGAAACCCTGTGTTGGTTTGGGTGTTGCAGGACACAGTTGTTTACATTGTTTAGGATGTGTATAGAGGTCTGTGTCATCAGCCAATCAGAAACTGTAGCTCCTCCCCCTTTAAAAAAAATACTGGTCATGGCCTCCGCTGGACTGGATGAGAATATTATTTTTACTCAACATGGATTTACTTTATTTTTGATCAAATTAAATAATTCATGCATACTTTAATATCTATGACTTTTTTAATTGCATAAAAGCGAGCTAATTTAATGTATATTTAAGAAGGATTGCAACACGCTGGGGTAAAAAGACAAACGCCTTGTAAAGGATTGCAAATAACCAGACTCTCCACATGCCCCGCCCCCTGCATTTTTTTTTATTGTTACAAGATGTGTCAGACCGCACAATTCATAAGACAACGCAAAACTTGATGCGGTGCAGTATCAACTTTGCCACAAGGGGTGCTAGAGAGGACATTAGTGTGAACTTTCTGCTTCTGTGGTGAGTTTTGCAGAGCAAATATTGCTGAGCAAGTGAAGTCGATATATTTATAGCAAATTACCTGAACAATAATAAACCCGGTTTAATGGCACAGATTTTGAAGGTAACTCTTTTACCCCTAGAGTGCTGTGGTACCGTATGTCACCGCCACAGTAATTGGTGAAGCATCTTCTAACGTGTACATGCATAAATGTGCTTTGGGCCACAGTTTAGAATTTGCTGTGGGCCCCTAGAATCATTACCACCTTTCACCCCTCTAGCTACGTCCCTGCCTACTACTATGCCATTCTTACCATTTCTGCCATAGACATGGCAGAAGTAGCAAGAGTAGTTTGGGTAAAATGCCATTCCAGTGTCTAGAAGGTAACCATAAGAATGCTGAAGTCTCGTGAGACTCGCATTTGCAATACTAAGATTTAGGGCCAAAGTATCCTTTGGTTGTCCGTGTTGCTCTTTGCTCCGTGCACACGCAGACAGTCCTCATCCGTGTCAACTGTCGGTGCGTTCGTATTCGCTCGTGGTCAGGAGAGTAACGTTTGATCGACCGGGCGCGATACGATCTGGAATGCACAAATACAAACTATACCCAGGCCTTTAGGGTCAGAGTTAGGGACGCTGGCTATCACACCTGGAGTCGCGAGTTTGAATCCAGGACGTGCTGAGTGACTCCAGTCTGGTCTCCTAAGCAACCAAAGTGGCCCAGTTGCTAAGGAGGGTAGAATCACATGGGGTAACCTCCTCGTGGTCACTATAATCTGTGGTTCTCCCTCTCGGTGGGGCACGTGGTGAGTTGTGCGTGGATGCCGCGAGAATAGCGTGGGCCTCCACACGCACTATATCAACTCAACAAGTCACGTGATGAGAATGCGCGGATTGGCGGTCTTCGACGTGGAGGCAACTGAGATTCGTCCTCCGCCACCCGGATTGAGGCGAGTCACTACGCCACCATGAGGACTTAGGAGCCCACTGGAAATTGGGCACGCCAAATTGGGGAGAAAAACAACCAGCAACCTCCTGATTAACAGTTATGTGCTTTAGCCCACTACGCCACCACCACTCCGTATATCTTTAATGGCGGGTTGGAGTTCCCACCCTTTTTGGAGCACTGCCAGCAGCTATATCTTTCTCCTACTGTGTGTGAGATGGAAATTAAAAAATTGTACACTAGCCTTTCAAGTGGGTTTAACTGCAGCCCGGAGTCCTCCAAATGGGGGCTGAATCTTCAAAAGGGGGTGGGAGTTACTCCAGAGGGGGGCGGGATTATTCCAAAAGGGTGTTGTGAAGAGGAGTAGGGCGTGGCCGGGACAAGAGGATTCACATAATTGGGAGAGAGATAAGAGGAGGAGCCGAGGACGCCAGAGAGAGAGAGAGAGATGCACGCAGCAGTGCTTTGTGTGTGCGCTTTTGTTATATTTCAGTTCAGCGTGTTAATATTGAATTAAAGTCTTTTTGATGGTCTATCCGGTTCCTGCTTCCTCCTTTCCCCATGAATGAGAGGATGTCACTTCCACTCACAGTTAAGGTTAGGGAACTGGTTCAGTAAGGGGCTCCCTCTATCTCTAATGGAGCTCCCACCCCTTTTTGGAGCTATATCCTTCTCAGACCGTGCACGAGAGCGCCAACTCCAAAAGTGGGCGTCACTTCCACACACCGTTAAGGTTAGGGAAAGTGTTCGGGAAGGGGCTCCCTCTATCTGTACTGGCGGTTCGGAGATCCCACCCCTTTTTGGAGCTTTACCTGCAGCTATATCCTCCTCTAGCACTTCCTGTCTGGGTTACAAAAGAGAGCTGAACATCAGGATTCTCTTAAATATCTATTTTTAAAGGGACACTGAACTTTGACTTTCAGTAGCAGGTACATTAACATTGATATTTACATCAGTTTCTGCTACAGCAACACTTTAAATAAGGCCATTATGGTTTGAACAGTACAAGATCTATCAAATGCACAGTCACAACAAACGTCAGAGCATTAAGACATTCTGACAGAAGCAATATAAAGCTGTGCTAAATGTATGCATTCATTATCATAACTTAATGTCATTTAGTTTCGTTTGCAGGAAATCAGTAAACTGCCACATCTGCGCCATTTAAACGGCTACAGACTCAAAACACACTGGCCGCTGGTTTGCTATCAACACTGTTCCGAAGCATCCCATCTCCGAATCTCTCTGTACTGTGTGTTAATGCATGTAAATGGGTGTGGCTTATCAATGCATCATTTGCCCTCAGAGACACACAGGATGAAGAATGGATGATTTCTCTGATATGACACAAAGCACTGCGATGAGTTTAATGAATGAAAGCTGGTGCAACACATCTTAATGCGGCATGTCCATGCGGTACAAAGCCATCGTATGTCTTCAGAAGACGTTGACTATAGCGCACGGTCATTGACCGCATAACGATTCTCCAGAATACGACATGACTGTGAGTAAATGATGACAGAATTTTCATTTCTGGGTGAACTTGTCCTTTAAAAGACAATGTGATTTCAGAAAAAGAAACAAATAACGCTTGTGCATGATTGTTTTTGACATTTATTTATACGTTTACGGATCTCTTGATATAGTAATAATTTGAAAGGCACATTCGATCTACAGAGTCGAATTCAGAGTCAGCTGGTTAAAGCACAACAATCGTATATAATCGTATCATTATTCATGTTATAAAAGATAAGGGTGTGTGGCATTACTGCTGTGAAAGGATCAATCTTTACATCAACATTGAAGGGGAAATACCACACTCATGAATATTAATGAGCAACAGACCTACGTTAGGTATGATAGGCTTTCGCAAAATATAGTTTTCATGGCAGCATGATTATCAGACTACAGGGTCAAACACAAGGCAGCTTTGATTGACAATGGGAAGGCAATACAAATGTGTGTGCGCATTGGAGGAATCTCACTTTTACAGTAATCAATGACGGCTTATTCATAGATCTGGTGTATATGACGTCAGAAACTCACATTATTCTCTGTTAATGCGCTGACATTCCTTCGATGACTGAAGAGTTCAAGTGCGGCTGGGTATAAAACTGAGTGTCAAAGACGATCGTTTAGCACAAGTGCTAATTTTCAAGCTAAAGACTGATGATAAAGGTGTGAATGTACATGAGATTGATCAAAAGAAGGACTGAAAGGAGAGATGATGAGACTTAGATGAACATTAAACACCAATAATGTGTGTGAAGGTGTGTGTGTGTTAGTTTTGTGCGCTGTTGTTGAACAGGTCGGTCCGGGCGAGCTTTGCCGGCGGCTCCAGAGACTCCTCCCCCAACACAACGGAGTCGACAGGAATGGACATTTCCTGATCTTCGTCGGTCTCATCATCTTCCTCCTCTTCCTCATCTGCACACATTCAAAAGCCAGCGTAAGAGAACATTAATAACAAATGACACCTGAACGGAAACAATCTACTGTTTATTATATTATAATGACAGAATGCTTGTCATTGTAAATACCTTTATCAGGGTCCATTGACCTCTGACCTCGGTTCAGACTGGCAAACTGAAACAAACACAGAGTTAAAATCACTTTAAGATCATTTAGAGCCAGTTTTCTTGAACACTTTACAATAAGGTTGCATACATTAGCATTACTTCATACAATTGATTGACATGAGCTAACAATGAACAATAATGTAGTTATAAATGAGCATTAACTTGGTATTAATAACAGCTGTAAAACAACATTAGTTAATTATTAGTTAATGCAATGTTCCGGGTTCAATACAAATTAACCACTGACAATGTTGAATACCACAAAAATATATTTTCGCTCGCACCTCGTTTCTAAAAATAGAAAGAAAAACCGCCAACTTACAGTGGCGAGAAAAAGTATGTGAACCCTTTTGCGATTAGCTGGTTTTCTGCATTCATTGGTCATTAAAATCTTAATTAAAGTCACAAGTTTAGACAAACACAATGTGCTTAAGCTAACAACACACAAACAGTTATAATCTGTCATGTCTTTATTGAACATATCCCATTAAACATTCACAGTGCTGTGGAAAATGTAAGTGAACCCCATAGGCTAATGACGTTAACAAAAGCGAATAAGAGTCAGGAGTTGGCCAACCTGGCATCCAATCAGTGAAACGAGATTGTAAGTGTGGGTTAGAACTACTTTGACTTGTAAAAAGCACTTAAACGTTTTGAGTTTGCCATTACAAAAAAAAAAAAAAGAGATTTCAGAAGACCCATGATCAAGAATTGTTGCTTTGCATGAAGCTGTAAAGGGTTACAAAGTTATCTGGAAGAGTTTAGATATTCATCTGTCCACAGTTAGACAAACTGTCTATAAATGGAGATGATTTAGTACTATAGGTACTCTCACTAGAAGTGGCCTTTAGATATTCATCTGTCCACAGTTAGACAAACTGTCTATAAATGGAGATGATTTAGTACTATAGGTACTCTCACTAGAAGTGGCCTTTAGATATTCATCTGTCCACAGTTAGACAAACTGTCTATAAATGGAGATGATTTAGTACTATAGGTACTCTCACTAGAAGTGGCCTTTAGATATTCATCTGTCCACAGTTAGACAAACTGTCTATAAATGGAGATGATTTAGTACTATAGGTACTCTCACTAGAAGTGGCCGTTAGATATTCATCTGTCCACAGTGTGACAAACTGTCTATAAATGAGATGATTTAGTACTATAGGTACTCTCACTAGAAGTGGCCGTTAGATATTCATCTGTCCACAGTGTGACAAACTGTCTATAAATGGAGATGATTTAGTACTATAGGTACTCTCACTAGAAGTGGCCGTTAGATATTCATCTGTCCACAGTTAGACAAACTGTCTATAAATGAGATGATTTAGTACTATAGGTACTCTCACTAGAAGTGGCCGTTAGATATTCATCTGTACACAGTTAGACAAACTGTCCATAAATGAGATGATTTAGTACTATAGGTACTCTCTCTAGAAGTGGCCGTTAGATATTCATCTGTCCACAGTTAGACAAACTGTCTATAAATGAGATGATTTAGTACTATAGGTACTCTCACTAGAAGTGGCCGTTAGATATTCATCTGTTCACAGTTAGACAAACTGTCTATAAATGAGATGATTTAGTTCTCTCACTAGAAGTGGCCGTTAGATATTCATCTGTCCACAGTTAGACAAACTGTCTATAAATGGAGATGATTTGGTACTATAGGTACTCTCTCTAGAAGTGGCCGTTAGATATTCATCTGTCCACAGTTAGACAAACTGTCTATAAATGAGATGATTTAGTTCTCTCACTAGAAGTGGCCGTTAGATATTCATCTGTCCACAGTTAGACAAACTGTCTATAAATGGAGATGATTTGGTACTATAGGTACTCTCTCTAGAAGTGGCCGTTAGATATTCATCTGTCCACAGTGAGACAAACTGTCTATAAATGGAGATGATTTAGTACTATAGGTACTCTCACTAGAAGTGGCCGTTAGATATTCATCTGTCCACAGTTAGACAAACTGTCTATAAATGGAGATGATTTAGTACTATAGGTACTCTCACTAGAAGTGGCCGTTAGATATTCATCTGTCTACAGTGAGACAAACTGTGTATAAATGGAGGTGATTTAGTACTATAGGTACTCTCACTAGAAGTGGCCGTTAGATATTCATCTGTTCACAGTTAGACAAACTGTCTATAAATGAGATGATTTAGTTCTCTCACTAGAAGTGGCCGTTAGATATTCATCTGTCCACAGTTAGACAAACTGTCTATAAATGGAGATGATTTGGTACTATAGGTACTCTCTCTAGAAGTGGCCGTTAGATATTCATCTGTCCACAGTGTGACAAACTGTCTATAAATGGAGATGATTTAGTACTATAGGTACTCTCTCTAGAAGTGGCCGTCCAGCCAATATGACTCAAAGGGAACACCGCAGAATGCTCAATGAGGTACAAAAGTCCCCTAGAGTGACAGATAAAGACTTGAAGTAATCATGGGAACTGGTGAACATCTCTGTTCATGAGTCTAATATACAGAAAACATTAAACAGGTATGGTGTTCATGGCAGGACACTATGAAGGAAGCCGCTGCTTTCCAGTAAAAACATTGCTGCGTACCTGAATTTGACAAAGACCACCTTGACACTCCACAACGCTGCTGGGAAAATTTTTTGTGGACTGATGAAACTAAGGTTGAATTGTTTGGGAAGAACACGCAGCACTACGCATGGCATAAAAAGGCCACCGCATAGCAACATGAAAACATCCTTCCAACGGTGGAGGGAGCCTCATGATTTGGGGATGCTTTGCTGTTTTGGGTCCTGGACTGCTTGTCTTGATCGAGGGAAAAATTCATTCTAAAGTTTATCTTAACCCAATAGAGAGGCAGGGGAATGACCAGTTCTGTAATGACGAATGGTCCAAAATTCCATCTGAACGATGTGCAGGTTTAATCCGAATCTAACAGAAACGCTCGGTTGAGGTTATTGCTGCCAAATGAGGATCACCCAGTTATTAAATCCTAGGGATGACTTACTTTTTCCACAGTACATTGAAAGTTTAACGGGCTGTGTTCGATAAAGACATGAAATATTATAACTGTTTGTGTGTTGTTCGCTTAAGCACATTGTGTTTGTCTATACTTGTGACTTTGATGAAGATGAGATCACATTATATGACCAATTAATGCAGAGAACCAGCTAATTCTAAAGGGTTCACATACTTATTCTTGCCACTGTACAATTTAAGTAAATGGGGCCAGTGCATAAACGTTAAAATAACTACTCCAACTATTTCAAAAGTATAGCCACAAGACGTAAACATTTTATGTGTACACATGATTACTGTTATTTCTGGCTCCGTTCACTTTGATTGAAAGTGTCTCACTATAACTGCAATTTTTGCTTGTTTGTAAATAAAGGAGTCTAAATAAAATGCCACAAATACTTTTTATTGAGCTTAACTTGTATTGAACCAAGAACATTCCTTTAATAACACCTAATGCACTAACTAATTAACTCTAGCTAATTGTAATGTGACATTTCCTATTATTCATTTGAACCAATGAATCACATTTATGTTCGTTTGTGTACCTCTCCCATGACCGCAATGGGCGTCTCTCCTTTGGCCTGTGCCACTCTGTGCTCGATCAGGTAATACATGTATTCATCATACAGCAATCTGATCAGATGAAACGAGCCGAAACTGGCCGCACTGCGCAGAGTCAGATCTCTGATCACCATAGAACTATAGAGAAACACATGATTAGTTGAAATGTTTTGTTAGAAGAAAGAGACATAAAACGTAACGTTTCTCTTTCTACTCATCCTCACCTGTAGAAGCTCCATTTGAGCAGGAAGAGTTTGGCCGCTTTGGAGAAGGCTGGGCTGCCGGTGTAGGGCTTCAGGACTTGTGACACGACGTCATCCAGCCATGAGGCCCATTGCTCCAGAGAGTTCTGCTGCTGTAAAGTGAGTTTAAAGTCCTGCTCCAACCGTTGCACCAAACCATCCTCACAACCACACACCCATGATGCTTGCTCCTGAATATACACACAAAGACAATAGATTTAGAAAAAGTGTTATGCTTGACGGTCTGAATCAGCATCCATTTCTGTAGAAAAATAAGTATGTTAAATAGTACTTGTGTTACCTGTACATTGGTGAAGTCAACGCGATTGAGGTCGCTGAGCATCTGTGTGATCTGTGCTGTATTCTGCAGGACAGCACGAGCCGCCTGAGCCAGATGATTGAGAGAGGTGTAACGCCGTAAAGTCTGAGCAAACGCTCCAGCAGATACAACCTAAACACACACAAGACACAATGTTAACATGAGCACAAAAACAAAGATCACATATTTACATTTCAGAAGCATAGTGTGTGTGTCTCACCTTGATGCGCACCATCTCTTCTGGGATGTTGATCATGGCATTGGTGAGCCAGTTCTCCAGACTCTTAGCAAAGTTGCGGATGGCTTGAGTTAAGGCACCTGCAGGAGGAGAGAAAGTGTCAATAAGGAAGCCAGTTTCAGTGTTATTGAATTGCAATAAACATCTGATTTTCACCTAACACTGTTTACACATCTGTTACACAACACAATATACACCTAATAATATACAATATACACAAAATAAGAAGACTGTATACAAAAAAAATCATAATAGTAATAATATACAGTATATAAAATATACAACTTAAGCTGTATGGAGTTTATAGAGTTGTGTAGTGTTTCTATAGAGCTTTACAAAGTTTATGTAGAGTTGTGTAAATGATTGTGAATGGAGTTTATAAAGAGGAGTGCACAGCTGAACACTTTATATTAAGTTGTGTAGAGCTGTACAGAGTTTATAGAGTTGTGTTGAACTTTACAGAGTTTATAAAGAGTAGTGTAGAGTTTATGTAGAGTTGTGTAAATGATTGTGAATGGAGTTTATAAAGAGGAGTGCACAGCTGAACACTTTATATTAAGTTGTGTAGAGCTGTACAGAGTTTATAGAGTTGTGTTGAACTTTACAGAGTTTATAAAGAGTAGTGTAGAGTTTATGTAGAGTTGTGTAAATGATTGTGAATGGAGTTTATAAAGCGGAGTGCACAGCTGTACACTTTATATAAAGTTGTGTAGAGCTGTACAGAGTACATAGAGTTGTTTAGAGTTTATGTAGAGTTGTGTACAGCTTTACAGAGTATATATAGAGTAGTGAAGAGTGTATGTATTGTTGAGGAAAGCATTGTGGATAGGAGTTTATAAAGGGGTGTGTAGAGTTGTACAGTTTGTGTAGAATTGTGCAGAGCTTTACAGAGATTATATAGAGTAGTGTAGAGTTTAAGTGGAGTTGAGTGAATCATTGTAGGTAGAATTTATAAAGAGGTGTGTGGAGTTGTACAGTTTACGTAATATGTGGAGAGTTTGTGCAGAGCTGTACAGAGTTTATATATAGTTGTGTAGAGTTTGTATAGAGTTGTGTAGAGCTATAGAGTAAATACTGAGTTGAGTAGAATTGTGTAAAGCTTTACAGTTTATATAGAGTAGTGTAGAGTTTAAGTGGAGTTGTGTAAATCATTGTGGGTAGAATTTATAAAGAGGTGTGTAATGTTGTGTCAAACTGTACAGTTTATATAGATATGTGTAGAGCAACGGTTTAGTTGTGTAGAGCTGTACAGAGATTATATAGAGTAGTGTAGAGTTTAAGTGGAGTTGTGTAAATCATTGTGGTTAGGAGTTTATAAAAAGAGGTGTGTAGATTTGTACAAATTAGTCTATATGGATATGTGTAGAGCTGTACAGAGTTTATATAAAGTTGTGCAGAGTTGTGCAGAGCTATACAGTAAATACTGAGTTGTGTAAAGATGTACAGAGTTATATAGTCGTGTAGAGCTGTGCAATTTATATAGTTGTGTAGAGCTTTACACATTTTATATTGAGCAGTGTAGAGTGGAGTTGTGTAAATTATTGTGGGTGGAGTTTATAAATAGATGTGTAGAGTTGTGTAGAACTATACAGTTTATAGATATGTATATAGTTTTGAAGAGCTTTACAAAGTTTATATTGAGTAGTGTAGAGTTTAAGTGGAGTTGTGTAAATTATTGTGGGTGGAGTTTATATAGAGATGTGTAGAGTTGTGAAGAAATATACAGTTTATAGATATGTATATAGTTTTGAAGAGCTTTACAAAGTTTATATTGAGTAGTGTAGAGTTTAAGTGGAGTTGTGTAAATTA
The DNA here is from genome assembly GCF_025860055.1 of Xyrauchen texanus. NCBI lineage: Eukaryota > Metazoa > Chordata > Actinopteri > Cypriniformes > Catostomidae > Xyrauchen > Xyrauchen texanus. The sequence goes on along the minus strand of NC_068280.1, from coordinate 2,937,648 downwards.
TTGTGGGTGGAGTTTATATAGAGATGTGTAGAGTTGTGAAGAAATATACAGTTTATAGATATGTGTATAGTTGTGAAGAGCTTTACAAAGTTTATATTGAGTAGTGTAGAGTTTAAGTGGAGTTGTGTAAATTATTGTGGGTGGAGTTTATGAAGAGATGTGTAGAGTTGTGTAGAACTATACAGTTTATAAATAAGTGTATAGTTGTGAAGAGCTTTACAAAGTTTATATTGAGTAGTGTAGAGTTTAAGTGGAGTTGTGTAAATTATTGTGGGTGGAGTTTATATAGAGATGTGTAGAGTTGTGAAGAGGTTTACAAAGTTTATACTGAGTTAAGTAGAGCTGTATAGTTGTGTAGAGTTGTGTAGAACTATACAGTTGTGAAGAGCTTTACAAAGTTTATACTGAGTTAAGTAGAGCTGTAGAGTTGTGTAGAGTTGTGTGACTCACTGGGTATAGGTCTCAGGACATCAGGGATGAGCATCTCCAGTAGGTTTTGGTACAGTGTGTTGTCACATTCACGGGTCCAGCTCAGAACCGGCTCATATTTACACAGCAGAACCAGAAATGACTTTGGCAAACGCTTCTCTGATTCATCTTGACTGCACACACACACACACACACACACACACACACACACACACACACACACACACACACACAGACAGAATGAGGATGATTTTAAATCAGTGAGGCTTGACAGCTCTAACAAACAAATTTTTCTGTATTTGCTGATTGTGCAGGTGTTTTTTTTAATGGTTGTATTTTATGTGAATGTGAGCAACACTCACAGGTCGAGTGTTTCCGTGTTGCTGGTTTGTCCTTCACTGAACCTCCAGAAACTCTTCCACAGTGTCTCCACAAGAGGAAACTGCAGGTTCACCATCACATCTAGAATCGCCTACACACACATTTATAATATACAAAATTAAGTACACTTTTCACCTCCAATTCACTCACACGCACATGCACACACACACACACACACACACACACACACACTCACCTCACAGTGTTCTCTATAGAGCAGCTGATAGGTGTGTATATATTGTGGGAGGAGTCCGTCCGGTAGAGAGTTACCCTCAATATTCAGCTCAGAGAACTCCGGCAGACTGCGAGATGCATCTGAGACACACAGATCAGTATTTACCTCTCATTTCCTAATCTATATGATTGTAAGTATCATCTCCTCTATATTAACTGATTGTCACTACAGCTTGTACTGAAAAACTTGTGTTTCTCACCCAAAAACTGCTGATACTGGTGAACCTGAGCGCTGATGTCTGACAGCCCGGCCCCAAGGGCCATCCCATTGGTCAATCCTTCCACCTTCTGCAACGGCTTTATCCTATCAAGAGACAGGGATTGTCAGGACGAATCTCACAAAAACAAGTTTAAGTCATATTTCATCCCAAAGCCGAGAAAAAAAGAAAATATAGAATTGACCATTAAGAATTGTTGCATTGTGGCATGACAATGAAGAACATATTAATTTACATGATTCCCAATGGTGATTCTCATTACATTCACATTTGTGTTATACAGTCATGTGTATCCATTACAGTTAACAAACATTGTAAACCTCTTATTTTTTTACAAATGACAGTATTCTGTATGCAAAATATCATTTCCTATTTGTTTCTACTGATTTTGGGATGAAACATCACCCCGCAATCAAAGTAATTCCATCAAATGATTGTAAACACACACACACACACACACACACACACACACACACACACACACACACACACACACACCTGTTTTTTTGTGAGAACGGTTGTTGTCTCATGGCCAGGTGTTGCTGATCTTCCACCAGTCTGTGTAGAGCTGAGCTATTCTTGATTCGAAGGCCGTAGTAATGGTACTTAGAGTTCCCTCTGAAACACACACAGATGCACACAGACACACACACACAGACACAGAGACAGACACAGAGACACACACACACACATAGACAGACGTGCACACACACACAGAGACACACACACACACACACACACAGACAGACATGCACACACAGAGAGACACACACACACACACACACACAGAGACACACACAGAGACACACACACACACAGAGACAGACACAGAGACACACACACACACACACACAGACATGCACACACACAGAGACACACACACAGACATGCACACACACACACACACACAGAGACACACAGACATGCACGCACACAGACAGACACACACATACAGAGACACGCAGACGTGCATGCACACAGACAAGACACACACACAGACAAAGGTGTTTTAATATCAGCTTGCTCTACCATACACACCTACACATGAACACACTCTTGATAGAGATAAAGATCAAGCCATAAACACACTGTCATTGTGTGAGCGTCACAAGAATTTTTTGCATTATTAAGTTTAATTATTTAAGTAAATAAACCTAGATTTAAAAGAAAACGTCAGTGGTGCTGGCACATGCAAAACTCACTGAAGTTACCAAAATTGGAATTCATTTTAAATATATATATATATATATATATCCCCTTTTCACCCCAATTTGGAATGCCCAATTCCCACTACTTAGTAGGTCCTCATGGTGGTGCAGTTACTCGCCTCAATCTGGGTGGCGGAGGACGAGTCGCTGATCACGTGACTCGTTGTGCATGACACCGCGGAGACTCACAGCATGTGGAGGCTCATGCTACTCTCCACGATCCACACACAACTCACCACACACCCCATTGAGAGAACCACTAATCACCACCACGAGGAGGTTACCCCATGTGACTCTTCCCTCCCTAGCAACCGGGCCAATTTGGTTGCTATGGAGACCTGACTGGAGTCACTCAGCACATCCTGGATTCAAACTCGCGACTCCAGTTGTAAATGGAGTACATTTCAAAAGTAACCCTCCCAACCTCATTCATTATTTACTATTATTTCAGGAGCTCAGGACAGTTTTCTCATGTTGTTAATTTTACATATTAAACAAATTAATCTTGAATACATGTTTAAATTACATTTACATTTATGCATTTGGCAGACGCTTTTATCCAAAGTGACTTACAGTGCACTTATTACAGGGACAATCCCCCCGGAGCAACCTGGAGTTAAGTGCCTTGCTCAAGGACACAATGGTGGTGGCTGTGGGGCTCAAACCAGCAACCTTCTGATTACCAGTTCTGTGCTTTAGCCACTACGCCACCACCAAACATAGCATGTAACATGGTCTGTTACATGCAACACATCTTTTTGACATTTTGCACATTATCGTCAACTAAACTATGTCATTTTGTCGACTAAAATGATGTGCTATTTTAGTTACATTGACTAAAATGAATGAATATGACATGATGAAATATTGACTCAATTAAAGGACATTGTCGTCCAGATTTAAGACATCAAATATGACTAGAATGAAATGATTATGTTGCATCATACGTGATCAGGACACAGTGTGCTTGTACCTGGTGCCGAGACGTCTGGTCCTGAGCCCCATGAACACAGAGCGGATGAGTTTGCCGAAGGAGGCGGCGTTCACGGGCTCCAGCTTGGTCTGCTGGCAGTGCAGCAAGTAATGACAGTAGAGAGTGCAGCGAGGAAGACTAACACCTTCAGCTGTCTCATAGTTATCCATCAACCACTGCACCTGTGACACACAGACAGGATTGCTGTGGTGCTCTGAATGGTTACTTGCTAAATCAAAAGAGCCCACCCCCAAGTCAATAAGATGTTCAGGTCTGTAGATATGACTCGGGTCCCTTCTTTGATAACTCTATGGGATTTTTCTTAAGTCTGGTGATTATGAAAGTAATAGCACACCTCTCTCCTCAACAAGCGACATGATTGGAGGTTTCTTTCACGTCTATAGCACAAACTACAGGTGGACCGATATATCAGTTTTACCGATTAATTGGTGACAATAGTTGCTTTTTGAACAACCGGAAATCTGCAAAAATCAATACCTATAGTTTTTTTATTCCATCATGTTTCACTGTGGCCAGCTGTAGAGCGGAGGAGGGCGGGGCCGGGGTGATCCCCAATCAGCCTGATGGGGTGCACGAGGGATAAAGGCGGCCGGTGACGACAGCTGCGATGTATGTGTTTATGTGTGTCTTTTGTTAAAGTTTATCATTAAACTTTATTTATATTGTCAAGCTGGTTCTCGCCACCTCCTTGCCCAATCTTACCCCCCCCCCCCTTACACTGGTGCCGTAACCCAGGAAGGAAGTAGCGAGAAACAGCTTAACAATATACATAATATTTCATTAAATAAAAAGACACATAACACATACAGGGCAGCTGCCCGTAATTCTCTCTCTCTCGAACTGTCGTCACTGGCCGCATTTATCCCTCGCACGCCCCATCAGGCTGATTGGGAACCAGCCCTGCCCCGCCCTCCTCCGCTCTACACCAGCGATTGAGCATTTGTTGACTGTTTTGGGCTTGTTTATAGTTAAAAGTCTCACATTATACAATACGAAAAGAGACCTGTGGAGGGGGATGAGTTTGGACTAAACAGCCGAACAAAGTGTGAAAACACAATAAGAAACAGGCCGATTGAGATCGGCAAAATGAATATACTTACAGTCGCAGGTGAGGCCCGTGTGTTGGGTGCGAAATTCTGGTTCCCTCCACTGACTCCTGCAAGCATAAACCCACCCTGTATAACATAACTCCCCACCCCTCCAGCACCGACTCCACCTCCTGCCCCACCCACACCCGACAAGGACCCGCCTGCTGCCACCGATATCCCTGAAGTGCCCTCAGAGAACATAGAGACCATTCCTTTGCCCGCCCCTGACATCACAGACACAGTCTGAGTGGTGGCGGGGGACGTGACCTGTGATACGGAAGTGGGTGAGGTCTCATAGTAAGTGACAGAGGGCGTGGTCTGAGGGTAGAGGGAGGAGTCTGTGTACGGGTAACTACTGGAACGTCTGAAACAGATTGAAATAAAGCGGGAGAAATGTACAGAAATGTAAATGTGTTCTGGAATAAATAAGAGCTACAAAGACACTATGAAGACGTACATTGTGGTATTGTTGTAGTTGGCATCAGTCTCCACGAACTGACTGGAGTACACATGCTGCACTGGGAGCTACAACACACAGAAATCAGATATGTGACATTAAAGGCTGGATCAACATTACAATGCGCTCCAAGTCCTCGTGGTGGCGTAGTGACTCGCCTCAGTCCGGGTGGCGGAGGACGAATCTCAGTCGCCTCCACGTCTGAGACCGTCAATCTGTGCATCTTATCACGTGACTTCTTGAGCTCGTTACCATGGAGACGTAGTGCGTGTGGAGGCTTCCCGCTATTCTCAGCGGCATCCACGCAGAACTCACCACACACCCCACCGAGAGCGAGAACCTCATTATAGCGACCACGAGGAGGTTACCCCATGTGACTCTACCCTCCCTAGCAACCGGGCCAATTTGGTTGCTTAGGAAGCCTGACTGGAGTCACTCAGCACGCCCTGGATTCAAACTCACGACTCCAGGGGTGATAGTCAGCGTATTTACTTGCGCCCTCTAGAGGTTAAATAAACAATCACTGACTCCTTCTGGAGATAATGGTGTCACATGACTAGCCTATGCAGACACACTTCAGAAAGTGATTTGAAGCATTGATAGAGGTGTGTATACACTCACTGACAGCTTTATTAGGTACACCTGCTTATTCATGTGATTATCTAATCAGCCAATCGTGTAACTGCAGTGCATAAAGTCATGCAGATACGGGTCAGGAGCTTCAGTTAATGTTCACATCAACCATCAGAATGGGAGAAATATGTGATCTCAGTTATTTTGATCTCTCCCTTTATTTGTACATCATTCATATATTTCATATGACAATAAAATAACACATATGGTCAGTAGTGAAGAAGCACACAGTAGCTCAACCTCTAATACGTGCAGTGTTAAAGTGTGCAGGTTCGTACCTCAGGTGTGATGTGTAGACCAACCCCCAGTTGTCCACTCTGACTCTTGGTTGTGGCCTGCACCACTGACCTCTGCTGGACACAAATCCAGCAGTTTTACTAACTCCGTAAACATTCCCAAAAAGGGTCCATAAATATCGAAATATATTATAGTATATGTAATAAAGCCAAAGGTTGTATGTTAGTGTTTGGGTTAGTCTACGAGAATTATAATTAACATAAATATGTGAGAATAATAGATAGAAGTTTCCAGAAGGATACACACGCTTGAGTGTGTGTGTTCTTACCTGTGCTGTCTGCACCTGTTGCACTACCTGTGTGGGCACACCTGTCTGTCCAGTGGGAGGAGAATTAGAGTCTGACACGGAGTCATTTGAGTGAAGAGAGCCCTCTATAGACAGACAGAGAGACGGAATAATATAAACATGATCCCTCCTATGGTGTTGGTCATAATTGACCGAAATACATTTTCCTCATTAAATACAAATGGTTTCTTTTATCTGAGCAGTACAACACTTGGTGACTTTTCCTCTATTTGCCGTTTGAACACACATGGGCTTGATTTTAAGTAGTCGTAAAAAAAATGACACCTTTGGTATTCACGGTCAAAACTGACCAACCATTGAAAATGAAGTTAATCAATAAATCAGCCACAATGCAGAAAAAACAGACAGAAATTACAGGGTGAGACTCTAAAACATCCTCAGTGCAAAACATATACACACACTCACACACACACACACACACACACACACACACACACTCACAGCCATACACTCTTACACACACACAAACACTCTTACACACACACTCACAGCCATACACTCTTACACACACACAAACACTCTTACACACACACTCACAGCCATACACTCTTACACACACACAAACACTCTTACACACACACTCACACACAAACACTCTTACACACACACAAACACTCTTACACACACACTCACAGCCATACACTCTTACACACACACACACACACTCACACCCATACACTCTTACACACACACAAACACTCTTACACACACACTCACAGCCATACACTCTTACACACACACAAACACTCTTACACACACTCACACACAAACACTCTTACACACACAGAAACACTCTTACACACACACAAACACTCTTACACACACACCCACACCCATACACTCTTACACACACACAAACACTCTTACACACACTCACACACAAACACTCTTACACACACATAAACACTCTTACACACACACTCACAGCCATACACTCTTACACACACACACACACTCACACCCATACACTCTTACACACACACACTCTTACACACACACAAACACTCACACCCATACACTCTTACACACACAAACACACAAACACTCACACCCATACACTCTTACACACACACACACAAACACTCACACCCATACACTCTTACACACACCCAACCACACACAAACACTCACAACCATACACTCTTACACACACACACAAACACTCTTACACACACACACACACAACCACACACAAACACTCTTACACACACACACACACACACACACACTCTTACACACACACACACACACACACACAAACACTCACACCCATACACTCTTACACACACACACAACCACACACAAACACTCTTACACACACACACACACACTCTTACACACACACACACACACCCACACACACACACACACTCTTACAAACACACACACAAAAATGTGTCTGTTTCTTTTTGTTTTTTTACATTTGTCAAATAAAACCAGTAAATCAGCCATAATATTAAACACATACACTCAGAAATGGAGGGATGAGATGATTACACACTCACACACACAACCAGGGCATCAATATGTGGAGCTCTACAGCCATCTTTTGGTCATTACAGCACACACGCGCACAGTACACACACGCACACACATACACATGTACACACGCACACGCATACACATACACATGTACACACACGTGCGTTTGCAAGTTTGTAATTGCAAAATATTTACTCTTGATTGTTCTGATTTATAGTTATTTTCAGAATTTTGCAATACATTTCTGTTTCTTAATGTACATTTTGTTGACATTATAATGTATTTACTTGAAATTATAAACATTTTAAGAAAAAACAGACAGAAATTACAGGGTGAGACTCTAAAATATCATAACTTTTTTTTTACATTATAATGCATTCACTTACATTTTTAAGTTTGAAATAAATGATTGGTATTAAATGTTTATTCTGTGTGTCTGTAACACCATGGTCAGGTTTGACTGCAGCACAATGACATTAACTGCAAAAACTGACACTTCAAATCCATTTAAAAATGCTAAACTTTGACAAATAATAGTTTGATAATGTCTACATACATTTCTAAATGCATATATTGTGATAAAATATAAAATGAGGTTATAACAAGTCATCGGACTACACAGTATGTGTCTACAGCATCATCTGACTGTTACTGGCATGATATGAGGAAGTCATGTTATTTATATTTGTTCACCAGATGGCAGCAATCGACCTCCAATTTATGTCACTTTCTCATATTTGAATCATGTTTCAACTTATAGATGTGTAGGTGCTTCATTTTGTTTAATTAATTTGCTTAATTATATATGCAAATTAATGTCAATAAAATCAAAACAGCATAAAATCCCAAAAGAAATCCATAATTATCGTGTTCTTACTTTAGGGGGAAAAAAGGGTTACACATCTAATCCGGTCAAAAATGACCAGGAATACTAAAGGGAGGTTAAATTACACTTACATCCTCAAATTCTTAATAAAGAGAGAAACAGAACTGTTCAATGCAACCCAAACCACTATAGCTAATATCATTCACTTCTTACAAGAAAGAGGAACATCAGTGTCTATGTGTGAAAGAGAGAGACAATAAGAGGAAGAGAAGAGAGACAAAAAAAAGAATGAGAAGGAAACACATGAAACGACTTTGAGAAGAGAGGAAATAATGAAGGACACGTGTAAAAACTCCAACAAACACAGAAACAGTCAAAATCAGCTCTATCTAAACCTCTTCAAATGAACGTCACACTTACGGTACACCACATCCAGACTGTAGAGACAGCTACTGTAGAACATGCTCTGAACACACGTGTGAGAGACAGAGAGATGGACAGAGCGATCGTTCTTTATATTACACTGATAGTGAACGGCCTTGAACAACTAATCTCAACAGATGGGGCAAGAAATCTCTGCTTCAGGTAAACACATGTATCAGGTAGAGAGAGACAGAAAGAGAGAAATCAGTTTGAAGGAAAAGATGAGGACATGCACAGGTCACTTTTTCTGTGATTGTATTTCTACATGCATTAAACCATTTTTGCTGTTGTCTTGTTCTTAATTCAGATGGCACATTAATACAAATGTTCTTCTGCTTTCTGCTACTGAAAACACGAAACGAGTGTTGCTTCTGCAAAACTTACTACCACAAAGCTAGCATATTGCTATGCGGTTGCTAGGGTGTTTTGGGTGGTTGCTAAGGCATTGCTCAACTGTTGCTGGGGTGTTTTGGGTGGTTGCTAAGGCATTGCTATACTGTTGCTAGGTTGTTTTGGGTGGTTGCTAAGGCATAGCTATGTGGTTGCTGTGGTGTTTTGGGTGGTTGCTAAGCTGTTGCTAGGGTGTTCTGGGTTGTTGCTAGGTCATTGCTTTGATGTTCCTGTAGCTCAACTGCTGCTAGCAACGCCAAGATCATGGGTTTGATTCCCAGGGAACACCTAAACTGATACAATGTATACCCTGAATGCACTGTAAGTCACCGTGTATAAAAGCGTCTGCCAAATGCATAAATGTTGCTAGGGTCTTCAGGGTGGTTGCTTGGGTGTAGCTAGGGTGTTTTGAGTTGTTGTTAGCATGTTTGTATGTGATTCCTAGGGTGTTGTGGGTGGTTGCTAATCATTGCTATGTGGTTGCTAGGATATTGTAGGTGGTTGCAAGGGTTTTCTGGGTGATAACTAGGGTGTTGCTATGTGATTGCTAGGTTGTTTTGGGTGGTTGCTAAGGCATATCTATTTAGTTGCTGTGGTGTTTTGGGTGGTTGCTAAGGTGTTGCGGGTTATTGCTAGGTCATTGCTTTGATGTTCCTGTAGCTCAACTGCTGCTAGCAACGCCAAGATCATGGGTTTGATTCCCAGGGAACACCTAAACTGATACAATGTATACCCTGAATGCACTGTAAGTCACCGTGTATAAAAGCGTCTGCCAAATGCATAAATGTAAATGTTGATAGGGTGTTCAAGGTGGTTGCTTGGGTGTAGCTAAGGTGTTTTGAGTTGTTGTTAGCATGTTTGTATGTGATTCCTAGGGTGTTGTGTGTGGTTGCTAGTCATTGCTATGTGGTTGCTAGGATATTGTGGGTGGTTGCTAGGGCATTGTAGGTGGTTGCAAGGGTTTTCAGGGTGATAACTAGGGTGTTGCTATCTGATTGCTAGATTGATTGGGTGGTTGCTAAGGCATAGCTATGTAGTTGCTGTGGTGTTTTGGGTGGTTGCTAAGCTGTTGCTATACTTTTGCTAGGGTGTTCTGGGTTGTTGCTAGGTCATTGCTTTGATGTTCCTGTAGCTCAAATGTGGAGTGCATGAATAGACATTTTCATAAACGTATAAACTACAAAAATGTTATATTGCTGCTACAGTAGAAGTTGATGCACACATACACACACTTCTCCTGGACACTGAGTGGGCATTGCTGGCATAACAGCTGCCAATAAGCACGTTAGAATATTCAGTCATATAAAATAAAATAAAAAAACATGTGTACCGGTGTGTGTGTGTATACAGGCAGTAACTGTGTGTTGGATGAGAGTATGCATTGCTTCTGTTATTTCTAGGTCCTTCTATTCATGGAGAGACCTAGAAAGTGTCAGGTATCTGGTAGATCAAATTTCACACACACTCACACACCCATAGCATATAAAATGCTGGTCTGCTCACACAATGGTTGCAGGTTCAATCCCAAGTAGGAATAACTGAAGAGCTGTAGTTACAGATATCTCAACCCTGCTCCCTTATCAGAAAGTGTGTACATGTACACTACAGAACAACAGTGGGGAGAAACTTGACTGAATTCATGTGGAAAATAGTACAAATAAAGAATGAGTAGTCTCACCAGAAACTGTCACCACTATAAACTGCGAGGTGCTCTGGCTGTTTCCTGGCTGGGAGGCGGAGCTTTGTATCTCTCCGGCGACATACTGTGCTGCTGTTGCAGCTCCCTGAGGAGGCGTGGCCAAAACAGCCTTCTTCTGACTTACAGAGGGCGTGGCTTGTGGTCTTGCGATGGGGCCTGACTGTGAAGGTGCGGAGCCTGGCGACCGTTGTAGGTCGGGAAGAAACTGGGCTGTTGCGGTGGAAAGAGGTTTTTGCTGTGTTGATGATGTTGTTGCAATGCTACCCCCTTGTGTTTGGGAGGGCTGAAGCTCCTCAGTAGTGTAGCCTGAAGTTGCCATGACGACAACAGCCAGACTCCCTGTGTAATTGTGTAAGAGATAACAGCAAGAGTTACAAAACGGATAGGTCTGGATTGGAATTGCTTGGCAATCTTAAAAGCCTACAGTTAGGTTAATGAAGGTGGAAGAACTGCTTAGAGTGACAGATAAAGACTTGAAGGAATCATTGGATCTGGTTAACATCTCCGTTTATGAGTCTAATATACGGAAAAAATTAAACAGGTGTGGTGTTCATGGCAGGACACTACGAAGGAAGCCACTGCTTTCCAATAAAATCATTGCTGCATGCCTGAAGTTTGACAAAGACCACCTTGACACTCCACAACACTACTGGGAAAATGTTTTGTGGACTGATGAAACTAAGGTTGATAATATCAGGGTTGCTATGCGCCAGCTGACGCTCAGTAGAAGTTGGGTAATGCTGCAGGACAATGACCCTAAACATCGAATTAAATCTAATACAGAATGGCTTCAAAAACAAGAAAATCCACCTTTTGGAGTGTCCCAGACCTTCACCCAATAGAGGTGCTGTGGAATGACCTCAAGAGAGCCGTTCACACCAAACATCCCAAGAATATTGTTGAACTGTTCTGTAAGGACAATAGTTCTGAATGTTGTGCAGGTCTATTCCGCAGCTTAACGCTAAACCGAAAACGCTTGGTTGAGGATAATGCTGTCAAAGGAGGATCGACCAGTTTTTAAATCTAAGGGTTCACTTACTTTTTCTTGGCACTGTACATGTAATACATGGAATGTACACTTTTGCTTTTTTTTTACATTGGAGATTGTGATCAGGACATTTTTGTTTTTTCGATCATTTTGGCTGTTAATGCCAACGGAATACATTTTGGCAAAAGTGTGTATTTTTGGGGGAATTTTTATATTTCAACCTCAGTTTCTATAATACATTGTGTACACAAAACAGTTACACTCGGGACTTTCAGTACAAAAAATTCTCCATTGAAACCCATTAAAATGGCAATATTTGATCCCAGTGCCATTAAAGCATAAAATCATGAATTCTAGGATATTATGCTTTCATTCCGGAGCCCTAGATTCAACATTTACCTTTTTAATATTTCCCACCAGGTGGCGCCATTTTTAGCCTATGGAGCAAATACAAGCTTTTCCCCTATTTTCTGTATTATAGAGCACTGCAGGACAACTGAATAAATGATGCAGATGTATGTTGATATAGATGTCCGTGTGTGTGTGTAAAAACAACAGTGGCATAATATAAACAAACTGGCATTTAAAGTGTTAAAATCCTGAAAATGAATATTTGGTAGTTATGATCAGGACCAAGTGTGCCGCACAAGCCCTCAAAAGTGAAGCCAAAACATCTCGATCGCCCCCCCCGGTGGCTGGTCCTAGTATAGGTCATAAGCCCCGCCTCCCCATGTTATTCAACGGGACGTGAGCCCAACTAAACAATTAAATTACACTTCACGTATCTTTTTTCCAAAGATAGTTTCTGTCATTTACTGTCGTTTCTATCACGTTGATGTCATTTCAAGTGTTTGTTTTCAAAATAAGTTTGTTTTTAGTTATTTGATGCTATAAAAACGGTGCTGTGACATCATGATTGACAGCTGTGATTGACAGGTTCTCTGAGCGAAGTTTTGAAGCACTTTTTCGGGATCTTCGGAGGACTGAGGAGATTGGAGCTTTAAATTTAATATCTACATTTCTATAATTAATTATTTCACACCGTCATAAGTCAAAAGTGCAGGGGCGTGTGCTTGCGATTGATTCAGCGAGAGTGAGGGCGGGGCCTTGATTTTGCGGCTTTACTTCCTGCTCACTACTGCGCAGGTCTGGTCCCGAAATCGCAACTGCGCAGACTCAAGTCCCAAGATGTCAGCGCCATATCGGGACACTGGCGGCTTCAGTTCTCACCAATGGAAAAGAGCGAAGGGGCGTCGGCCATCTTTTTTTACAGTCTATGATCAGGACTGATGTTGGTTAAAAAATTTAAGTCAGTGTAAGTGGAAAATAATATTAATAAATAATATTTTTATGGCAGTTTTTTGACGTAGATATTTTTGTCCTCTGAGTTCCTGAGTGTTTTGTTTTTGTTTTTTTATCTGACACTGCACAAAAAATTATAATGCATCAAATTCAATGTTGTTGCTAATCATTGACATATCCCAGGCTGTGATCATTTTGTATATAGAAAATAATTCATTTTTTGCATTATTATATTTTTTTTCATAAAAAACAACAGTGGCATTATGTAAACAAACTGGCATTTAAAGGGTTAAAATCCTGAAAATGAATGAATAATTGGTAGTTATGATCAGGAAAGATGATGATTAAAAAAATGAACTCATTGAAAGTGGAAAATAATATGAATATAGAACATTATTATGGCAGTTTTTTGACGGGGTCATTTTTGTCCTCTAAGGAACTTCGAGTAACTTTTTACTGACGCACAAGGGTTAACAGTACACTCAATTTTCTTCAAATTAAAGGGAAGGGGCGGCCCATACATGCCCTGTCTTGTGATGACCGTATGTGCCAGTTCTTGGATAATATTGGAACAATCTTAAATTGAAGTCATCCTGTGTTAAACAGTCTAAAAACATGTCACTTTATTAAATGTATTGCAATTAAAAAAACTGGTCTGAAGGCACGAGTGAATTTTAACTTTTTAAAAAGAATAAAACCATTGAGGAAGTGTCATATAAGCGTAGTTCAGTTTTGAAATGTGTGTAATCTCTTGTTTTAACTGGATATAGACATATGTCAATCACGCCCCTTTAACTCGCACGCCACGCCCCATCCACACCCTCCACACGCAGGAGCTGATCTGGCAAACATATGGCTGTTCGACGACTCGCTCCACAAACTTTGTAGCCCCTTGAAATTACAATTCTAGAGAATTTAATCCACCAAATGCCTAAATATTGAAGTCTCTCCTGTAAAATAAACTCCAGAGAAACAGACCACGACCTTAAAGAGACTCATTTTCCTGCCAAAAGTCACGATTTGACATTTGATCTCTTCCATTTTAGCCATCAAGTCAGTTAAACGCTGTTCTGACGTCACGGTCACGATAAGCAAACAAACCTCAAAAGTGCAACACTCTCACGTTACAACACCCGCCATTTTGCAGCGCTCGCGAAGATTTGACATCGTCATAACAACCGCGAGCGCGTGCGAGCTGTAGCGCGTGAGAATTGAGGAAATCAAGACATCAACACACTTCAGCACTCGTTACAAAAAATCAACATCATGGAGCGTAAAATAAAGTTGTTGTTTTCACCTTTCGCTTCTTGTTGAATGCTGTTTTTTGGTGCGCAGTTTTATTTTCTTAAGGCTTTCAAATTGTTGTTGTTGATTCTCGTTGCTGGGTTCTTGTCGCCACGACTACCGTGACTATGGCGCCTCGTTCTCACCGGGGCAACTGTTGCTACAGACCCATTTTAGCACCGCCCTCTTGCTTAGCGGTGATTGGCTACATGTCGCCAAGGGAAACGGTCTTGTCTGTTCATTATTGGATGAGGTGTGTGTCTACAACAGTCATTCGCTCACGGTTGCTGTCAGTCGAAGTACAGTATTACGCAATGGTACACGCCCCTTTTGTGCTCCGTGATTGGACAATGATTCTGTCAGTCAAAGGTCACATATAAAACACATTTCACTTCAACACAGTCACGCTGACAAAGAGAGATTTGAAGAGATTAGTGGATAAAATAGAACAAATAAATCTTAGAAACTTTTCAGTGGCAAAAGAATATAATGACAAATGGAGCAGCAATGTACATATGTAAATAACGTCTATAAATGGATTGATAAACAGATAGACAGACACACAATATAGATAGATAGATGGATGGATGGATGGATGGATGGATAGACAGACAGACGGATAGATAGACAGACGGATAGACAGACAGACAGACAGATAGATAGATAGACAAATAGATGGATGGACGGACGGACGGACGGACAGACAGATAGATAGATAGACAGACAGACAGACGGATAGACAGATAGATAGACAAATAGATGGATGGACGGACGGACGGACAGACAGATAGATAGATAGATAGACAGACAGACAGACAGACGGATAGACAGACAGACAGACGGATAGATGGATAGATAGACGGACGGACAGACAGACAGACAGATAGACAGACAGACAGACAGACAGACAGACAAACAGATAGATAGATAGATAGATAGATAGATAGATAGATAGATAGATAGATAGATAGATAGATAGATAGATAGACAGACAAATAGATGGATGGATGGATGGATGCACTGTGACGCCATTAGCATATTATTAACCATAATGTTCATTAAGGTCAGACATGCAACTAATTAGTCCATATGGTGACATCTCATCCATGTGCTATTATCTCTGAATGCCAAATGATTGAATCATATTCACCAGTCTTCCATATCGCACGACTGTATGAATAAGACCACACAGGCCTCTGGTGATATGATTATAGGCCAGTTTCACCCATTAAAATGGGATTCTAGTTCACACACACACACATACAGACACAACAATCAATTAATTTCTTGCTTCCATGTCCTCGTCTTATCAGTGTTTGAAATGTCACAGGGCCCCTCCTGTCCCGAGAGGTCAGCTAATCCGGTGCACTCGGTTTTCTTTTCTCCCCTGCGGCACCGAAACACTGATCTTGGCATTGCTAGTGCTATGCTCTACCAGTTGAGCAATAGAAACCCACATCATACCGAATACATCATTCAAACAAAGTTCAGTACAAAGTTATCTCGAAGAACTTAGATATTCATCTGTCCACAGGCGATTTAGTACTATAGGTACTCTCTCTAGAAGTGGCTATCCAGCCAAGATTGTTCCATCTTAAGATATGCCACTAGATTCCATCTAATCTACTTATTTAGCACTTTTCACCCACCATTAATATTGGCGTACCATTTGTGCTGTATTGTACATTTCATCTTATTTTGTATATTGAGTTTTTCGTTGTGTATTGTGTGTAAATTGAGCACTGAATGTATCCTATATTGAATATTGTATGTAATGTGTAAAGGGATTAATGGAAAGGAGGCGCGAACCGGCTTGACAATATAAATAATAGTTTAATGAAGAACTGAACCAAAAAGACACACACAGGTGTCGGACAGCTGTCCATAAATCTCTCTCTCTGTCGCATTGCCGTCTTCGGTCGGCCTTAATCCCTCTCGAGGGCTAATTAGCCTGATTAGCCCTGCCACATTCCTCCCTCATTCTCTCAGGCTCGGGGAGCCCCCGGCATGACGTACATCTCATCACGTGAGATGTACATCATGCCTTGCGCCCCGTCTGCTGGCAGGTCATCCCCGTCTACCTGGATGAGGGAGGGGACAAGGGGAGGGGAAACACCGTAACGGCGATCATGACAAATTAGCAAAACATTTTTAAAAAACCCCTTACTCGCCGGTTCTCCGATACGCAGTAGCTTGGCCCTCGACCACTCCTCCACCCTCTCACGGACAACAGCCGCGCCTCCCCAGGCGGATCGGAGGCAGTCTTCTGGCCCCTGGCAGACAGAACGCCCCGCTTCGTTCTCGGGAAACAGAAGGGGTCTCCCCCGCCCCTGGCAGTGCTCCTCCCGTTCAAGGCGGTAGGCCGGGAGTCCCTCCCCGCTCATGGTCGTCACGAAACTGCCACGTTTAGCGGCTGTAGGAGTGTGTGTTGCAAATGTACTATTCATTCCCTTATACTCTGCGATTAGACTGTGTGTATGGCAACAGAAAGGTCAGGTGTGATGAGATTAGGTTGCTGCATTTGACATCACCTCCACAGAGGTGCACAGGTTATTTACAGAAGTGTTAGGCCGGGTCTTTGTCTTCCTAAAGGTCTCTGCCCCTCTATCACACTTCATCTAAATGACACACAAACAGCTTAGGTCAGACAGAGGGTCTCTAGCCCCTATAAAAGAGATGCCAGGCCAGCAGAGAAGATGTGAGACCGCCTTCCCAATCAAGAGAGAGAAGGAAAAGAGAGGAAACAAGAAGATTTTGCGCTACACCTTCATCACCTGTTCTCATTCTTTGGTTTCTGGGCAAACGTACAACCCACTCTTTAGTTGTCATCATGTATAAAGCTGCATTTCTCGCTCTCGCCCTGCTGCTGGCGCTAGTGGGCAGCGCCTGGGCTAAAGACGGTCACCCCATCTACAGAGTGAAGCTGTGCGGCAGAGAGTTCATTCGGGCGGTCATCTTCACCTGTGGAGGCTCTCGCTGGAGGAGATCTCTGGATGTGTCAGGTGAAATATGTTTAAAATTATGCAAAACGTGCATTCAGACTGTTTTTTTAGAGTGTTGCAATTTGGTTGCTAGAGTGTTCTGGGTGGTTGCTAGGGTGTTCTGGTTGGTCACTAAGTGGTTGTTAAATGCAGGGGCGTAGCAGTCATTTTAAAAGTGTGTGGGGGGGGGGGGGGGCACAGCTGTCAGTAGGTGGCAGGTCAGTCCCGTATTAATATATTACAGTCTATATTAATATATAAGTATGATTTAAGTATTGATATATAAGTAATATATACTTTGTAGTGTTTTAAAGATTCAAGTATTGCAAATTAAGTGCAAAATTAGCTGCAAAAATAAAGCACTTCTTGTGCAGCACTTGCTAATAAAAGACTGAGCACAAGCTGGTCCTTGAATAAATTATTTAATAAATTAAAATACTGCCAATTGTGTATTCACATTAAACTTTCTTTATTTAAAAATATCTGATGAACATGGTATTTTAATGAACTTTGTTACATTTTAATGAATATTTTACTGGAACATTGCACATATTGAACTTTAATTATTAATATGTTAAATAATGTAACACATTATTCGCATTCTTCTTGCATTTCGCCCCCTACTGGGCAGGGAGAAGAATTTCTAGCAAAAAAGGGACTTTAATATTGATCTGTTTCTCATCCACATCTATCGTATCACTTGTTATGAAAGACTGAGATCTTTGTTATGGAGTGGTGGTGGCGGCGTAGTGGGCTAAAGCCCATAACTGGTAATCAGAAGGTTGCTGGTTCGATCCCCACAGCCACCACCATTGTGTTCTTGAGTAAGGCACTTAACTCCAGGTTGCTCCGGGGGGATTGTCCCTGTAATAAGTGCACTGTAAGTCGCTTTGGATAAAAGCATCTGCCAAATGCATAAATGTAAATGTAAATGACTTCTGAAGACATGGATTAAACCACTGGAGTTTTATGGATTACCTTTATGTTGCCTTTTTGGCACTCATTCACTTGCATTATATGGACCTAAAGAGCTGAGATATTCTTCTAAAAATCTTCATTTGTTTTCTCCAGAATAAAGTCAGACTCACCTGGGAGTAAATGATGAGAGAGATTTCATTTCATGGGTGTAATATCCCTTTAAGACTTGTTGAATGTGTAATTTTGAGTAGCAAATGATCTTCTGACTTGGCAAAAAAAAAAAAAGAAAGAAAAAAGATGTTTACAAACATAAAATAGTGTAAATATCCCTGCAAACTGTGAAACCATGCAAGCTCATTATTTATTCAAGCCCAATGCATGCTGGGAACACCATGATGACGTATTTAAAAATAAACTAATTAGCATTATAAAGCATACATTTTTACATGTTAGAATAAAAAACAAATGTAGAATTTACTTAATTTTTAAAATAAAGTTCACGTTTAAACTAAATTAGTCAATGTAGAAAGTACTCAATCTTTTCTGCTATTTTAACGTCACCACAACATGATTTTATTTTCAGTGGCTTGGCTCCTTAAATGTAAATAAATGGGTTTTTTCTCATAAATTGTAATCTGAAATGACACATAGCGCTACTATGAATAAGCTCTATACTATGGATTAGGTGTTTCTTTAAATCCCTGACACTATATATACAGAATACAATGCCATTGTAATAGAGACATGTAAGCCAGTTGACATGCAGGCACAATATCTCCTAACTTAACTCTTTGTTTTTGTCCCTGATCAGGTGACCTGTCCAATGATTTGCTCCCTGCTCATGATGATGAGGTCTCTGACAGCTGGAGCACCAACCCCATCACTGGACTCTCATTCAGACCCCTTCCTGAGTCAGAGGCCCCCGGCTGGGCAGGAGAGGGTCAGGAGGGCCCCATGTTCCGCCGCCCCGCCCGCTCACTCATCTCAGAGGAAGTGCTGGAGGCCTTGCGCACATCAGACAGGAAGGGGCGGGACGTGGTGGTCGGGCTGTCCAACGCCTGCTGTAAATGGGGTTGCAGTAAAAGTGATATCAGCTCGTTATGTTAAAGGACAGTTTGTTCAAATATCTCCATCCTTCCTTCTACCTATTTTCAACCTTCTGATAAGTGAAGAATGAAGGTGTAGAGGTCATTATGGTGTGGATGGTTGTTCTTAATATGAAATAGTAAAAATATACTTGTTAAAACTGGTTGCCTAGTTTCAAATATGAAGGAATAGAAGAATTTAGCCAAAGTGAAGCGTCTGTCTGTGTTTGTGTCAATAAATTTGGTTTGCGATAGACTTCAGTGTAATGTTGTTTCTATGCTGATTTTAATGTAAAGATGGTAGAATGCAAACTTTAAAAGTAAATATGCCATTTTGAAGTCTTTTGAACTTTCAAACATTATTTATCAGTTGTTCTAACCCTTATTACACTTCACCTAAAAACTCAAACACATTTCAAGTATAAGTAAAAAAAAAAATTTAAAGTATGACAATGGTTTTTCAGAACTAGTACCATGGTAGTATCATCGGTAGTATCACTCTTACTATTTCCAAGCTTTGTAATATGTATACTGTGCATAGTATACTAATTTTCAGTATGCAAAAATGGCCGATTACTACTACATTTGCCAAAATGTGCAGTACACAAAATAACACAACACAGAATACACAAATGAAGTGTTTTAACATCTGATGCCAACATTATAAACATGTTGAGGGAGGCTAATGACCACATATAATAATAACATACTATTTAAATTGGCATTAGTTTCCAACTAATGTTCATATCATGAATTACAGCCATCCAAATTCATTTAAATCCCCACATTCACCAAATATAGATCATAATTAATCAGTATAAATCAATATATTTAGTAGTTTTTCTCTAATAAATATCTAAAGGTGATTAGTCTCAGAAACGTGCTACTTAAGGCACATATGTTATGCTAATTACGTATGACGTCACCGCCTCGCTACGGAAGCTGCGCAGATTCTCAGCCAGCGATTAACGCGTCCGCCATGCATCAGGCGTCGCCGGCGAGAGAAGAAAATTAACTGCACACTCCGCGATCTAAACCCGCAGAAATCCCGCACAACCCGACGGCGAGCGACCCGTTCCCGCGTTCTGACGGCAGAGAAAGCGTCCGAGGAGAGTGATCGCCCGGATTGACGGTGAGAGCGTTTGCGGGTTAGCACAGCGGCTAACGGCTACATCATCATCTGTGTGCCAGAGTGCGTGTTTATACAGCGCCGTTATAGACAACAACAACAACAACAACAACAACAACACACACAGACACACACATGTGTTAAATGCAGTATTTGTCATGTATGGTCGGTTAACAAGTCCGGTGCGCGATTTGGGAATTGGGTTAAACCGGTTACACGGCCTACATTCACACACACTTAAAACACATCCTCGCACACCTAAACACATCCTCGCACACCTAAACACATCCTCGCACACCTAAACACATCCTCACATATTCACACATCTAAACACATCCTCACATACACACACACACACACACACCTATACACATCCTTGCATACACACACACACCTATACACATCCTTGCATACACACACACCTACACACACACCTATACACATCCTTGCATATACACACACCTACACACACACCTATACACATCCTTGCATACACACACACCTACACACACACCTATACACATCCTTGCATATACACACACACACACCTATACACATCCTTGCATATACACACACACACACACACTATACACATCCTTACATATACACACCTATACACATCCTTACATACACACACACCTATACACATCCTTACATACACACCTATACACACACACCTATACACATCCTTACATACACACACACCTATACACATCCTTACATACACACACACCTATACACACACACCTTTACACATCCTCACATACACCCACACCTATACATATCCTCCCATACACACACACCTATACACATCCTTCCATACTCTCACGCATATACACATCCTTACACACTCGCGGACCTACACACATCCTTAGAAACTCGCGCACCTACACACATCCTTACACACTCGCGCACCTATTGTTGAATATTTTAATACTGTCAGTCAGTTAGGGGCAGGCTGTAAAATAAGAAGCATTTACACCTGCCGAGTCAAGAGATAAACAGCGTTAGCGGTGTTACAACGTATTCTGCCATACAAGTTCAGGGGAAACTTTCAACAGTGGAAAACCAGACTTTTAAATTTTACATTTTATAAATGCAACGACTGAAATTGTTCGGTTGAAGGGGGTGTACCATACTGTGAATCCTGAACAAAACAGTTCATGTTTACACATTAGCTTTCACTCAGCTGACAAGCAATGAAAGTAGCTACATGGTTACGTAGTAGCTAGTTAGCTATAAGCTCGTTGTCACAGAGAGTAAAATATGGACTGTGTTTATTTACTTTCCAGCATTGCGTCTCACGAACTAGATAACAACGTAGTATGAAATCAACACTCAACAGACACAATCCTCCACCGCATCATTGTCTGCTGAGCTGCAAAAAGATGCTCTGATGTTTAACTTCCAATCTGTTAAATTTCTGACTGAACTGACAAACTATAGCTGACTAACGGCAAACCGATGTAATAAACATGAGTGACATGTTTGTCAGGAACAGGGTTTACGTTATATTAGTTATATTGAAAAGGGAACATGATGGGGTCATTGTTTATTAACTTTTCAGTATGTAATTCACAAACTAGTCAGCAACTTACCGAGAAGACACCGCTTAACTCTGCTCTGTCTGTATAAATGTCAGCTCAGCTCTGTAAACAATTTAGAAAGAGCACGCTCTGCTGGACAAACTACGTTATGACATCAATTCTAAAGCATTGTTTTCTGCATTATATGTTCTGACAAAGTTATCATATCGTAAACATATACGGCAATACCGATATATCGGTGAAAGGCTTAATATCCGACAGATGTATATTGGCAGGGCATACAGTGTTCTTTAATCTTCGTGTGTGTGTGTGTGTGTGTGTGTGTGTGTGTGTGTGTTGTCTTGCTGCTTGTTTCTGGTATAGTAGGAGTTGGCAACGTCTTTGTCATGGAGTGCCATTTTGTTTTTTCCCTGGTCAATGGCTGTGCCAAGTCCACTTGTGAAAATGTTTCTATTTAGAATGCAGGTGCAGAATTTATATAAATAAAATAATCTACTCCTCACTCGCCATTGCTAGCGTGCCAGTGATTACCCCTGTGCATGCCAGCACGCATGCCATAGGTTGCGACCCCTGTGGTAGAGTATATGTGTAGCGCACTCATTCGTCCATTCTGTTTCCTATCTGTGTGTGTGTGTGTGTGTGTGTGTGGCAGAGAATGGAGTGGCAGCCGGATGAGCAGGGATTACAGCAGGTGCTGCAGCTTCTGAAGGACTCCCAGTCACCAGATACGGCCACGCAACGAGCAGTTCAAGAGGTACGCTTGTATCACTAGAATCAGATCATAGTGTGTGTGGAGGTCTTTAATCCTATAACATGAAACTAGTCCAATGGGACTTTTATTCCCATAGAAAAAAATAAGGGAATCAAGGAACCTTTTTACCTAATTAACCTAATCAATGTTGAACAGGAGGCTAGCTAAAATGTTATGCTTGTATTGTATAAATTTGAACTTCTGTTTGATTGGCTGATCTCAAAGGGAATAAAAGTCATACCTTTCCTTAATAGCCAAGATGTGCGATATCTTATGGTTTCGCAATCTCGTATGAATTATTGCGAGTTGTCGTAAGACTATAGACCTTTTCGAACAGGATTGGTTTTCTAAACGACGCTCGAGTTACAATTATTATCGCCCAACGTCTGATATTTAATATACTGGTTCGAATGGGACTAAAGATCGACGTGTTTATTACAGAGGTTGGTGTGTTTGTTTTCTAAATGTGGCCATTACAGGATGTTGAATGCATAATGTGATAAAATTACTTTTATCATTTTAAATCATTTAATTGTAATTTATTAATTATACATTATAAATTGGCATGAGTTTATAGAAGTGGCTGATTATAATTAACCCAATGAAATAATAAATATAATTATAACATTATGTAACTGAGCGGAGAAATTTAGGGGAGTATATTGCCAGATGCAATATTACATTGGCCAGTCTTAGCAGTTTTCGTGATTTTTTTTTTCTTTGGATGGCAAAAAACGTTATATACAAATTGAAAGTCGCGCAGCAGGCAGAAGATTGCCGTGCACCACATATATAAGTACGATCTTAACGGTAGTTCATGTAGAATGGGATTAGTTTCTCAGAGGACCCTGAGGTTGCCGAAAAACAGTAGGTAATTTGCTCTGGAATTTTTACAAAGGTTGTGTGAGGAAAAACACAGACTTGTGAGATTCTGTACATCTCTGGGAAACTTGAATTTTCCTAACCTCCTCGGAAAACTAGTCCCTTCCAAATAGGGCTTATGTTGAAGTAGTCCATTTGTAACGGCAACATTTCACTTGACAATCTCATCTGTCCACAAAAACCCCGTGTTACGGGGTTACTTGAGAACTTTTAACAGCCGAGCATATTTGGAAATATGCGAATATGCAATTATTGAATCTAGAGTAGGGATGTGGAAAACTGCCAATTGTCATAGTCGACTAGTCGGTCGGTTGTTTGAATTGACTAGTCTGTGTTGAGGGTAATATTGTATAATTAGACTCTGTAATGGTCATGGGACCTCAATCAGATGTGTTTCAGAGGGATAAACGGATACTAAGTTCAGCATTTCAACATGGTGACTACCAGATATTCAACAAATAAAAAGGCTAAATGACTATAGCATTGCATTGCACAAAACTAGAAGTAAGAAATGAGAGAGGCTCCAATAAATAACAGCACAAAACCCCATCCTGAACACAATGTCGTGCTTCAATGTGCAGTGGTGGAAGAGTAGTGGGAAGCACATAACTGGGAATCAGAAGGTTGCTGGTTCAATCCCCACAGACACCATCATTGTGTCCTTTAGCAAAGCACTTAACTCCAGATCGAGATATTTTTCCTTGTGATATTGTATCGATATTTGCAAGTTTCCCAAGAGCACAGTGGCCTCTTAAATGGAAGACGTTTGGAACAACCAGGACTCTTCCTAGAGCGGGTCGCCCAGCCAAACTGAGCAATCGGGGGAGAAGGGCCTTGGTGAGACAGGTGACCTAGAACCCGATGGTCACTGGTTCTCCAGAGATCATGTGTGGAGATGGGAGAAACTTGCAGAAGGATGACCATCACTGCAACACTCCACCGATCTGGGCTTTATGGTAGAATGGCCAGACGGACGCATCTCAGTGCACATACAAAAGCACCTAAAGGACTCTCAGACTGTGAGAAACGAGATTCTCTGGTCTGATGATACAAAGATTGAACTGTTTGACCTCAATTCCAAGCGAAACCAGGCATCGCTCATCATCTGCACTAGTGTTGTCTAAAGTACCGATTTCGGTACCAAGTCGGTACTGAAATTTAAAAAATTTGATGCTTTGAGCGCTGTTGAGCGGAATCATAAACACCTCTGATTGGCCATTTGTGTTCACGCGCTCATCGGATATGTCTCTGATTGGCTACAATGATCAGCGCTTCAAAAACATGTTGTAAATATACATCAATGACGCTCTTCACCGAGCGCTTGCACAGATACACACGGGAGCGTTTGAAAGCAGGACCGGTCCGCTGATAGACGGATGCTTGTGCTTTCAAAAGCTCCCACTCCCATTTTTAAAACTTTCAAACACTTCCGTGTACTCTCAAACGCTCCCGTGCATTGATCATTGTAGCCAATCACAGACATATCCGATGAGCGCGTGAACACAATGGCCAATCAGAGGTGTTTACGATTACCCTCAACAGCGCTCAGAGCGTCACATTTTTTAAATTTCAGTATCGACTTGGTACCGAAGTCGGTACTTTAGACAACACTAATCTGCACAATACCACCCCAACGGTGAATAATGGTGTTGGTAGCTTCATGCTGTGGGGTGTTTTCAGCGGCAGGAACTGGGGACTGGTCAGGGATGAAAGAAATCTGAATGCAGCAAAACACTGGTCCAGAGCGCTCAGGACCTCAGACTGGGCTGAAGATTAAATCTGTGTTTTGATTCAGTGTTTCATTGTTTAAAAATGGACCGTTTGATAAGTCTCATGTGCAGAAATGAATTTAAATTCTGTCAATTTTGAATATATTATAATCACAATGTATTGGCAAACCCTTCTCGAATGAAAGCAAATCTGTGGTCAGTTTTTCTCGTTTTTAATGTATGGAAAGCTCACTGGCCCCAGATCAGAACTGTTTTCTGTATTTATGGAGAGTTTTTCTCATCATATTGTTTCCTAAATGCTTTCTTTAGAAACTGGAGCAGCTGAATCAGTATCCTGACTTCAACAACTATCTCATTTTTGTCCTCACTAGCCTCAAATCTGAAGGTCTGTGTTTTCCCATCAAACATCACTCTGAAACCCGTAGATTCTCTTGAGCGTCAAAGACCTTATGGAAAACATCTCTCTGTCTGTCCTCAGATGAGCCGACTCGTTCTCTGAGCGGCCTGATCCTCAAGAACAATGTGAAGGCACACTATCAGAACTTTCCTCCTGCTGTGGCTGACTTCATCAAGAGAGAGTGTCTCAACAACATCGGAGACCCTTCCCCTCTCATCCGCGCCACCATCGGTCAGTCTCAACCCGGGGTTGAGTGGGTAAACATGGGATGGGTTCTTGGAGATCACAGAATCCCATTCTAAACATCACTGTTATGATGTATTTACTAAATGTGCATTGTACGAGGATGAAATGGTGTATATTTGTTTGACAGTCAGCAACCGTGTGACATTGCGATTTTAGATTTGTACATTAGTTAGTTGATATTTGTTAGAGGAATGTGTATTGCTGTGAGTGTAAGTGTTGACTGATTGCGTGTTGGTCTGCAGGTATTCTCATCACTACTATCGCCTCTAAAGGAGAACTGCAGTCATGGCCAGAGCTTCTGCCTCAACTCTGCAACCTGCTTAATTCAGAAGATTACAACACCTGCGAGGTAACGTGCACAACGATGCTCTTGCTGATGTAACTGTGGAACTGTTACTCTAAAATTATGAACTTTTGCATTTGGCAGTGGGTTAGTATTCCACACCTCTCTGATTTAGTTTGGTCCTGATCTGATGAACTGTCTGTATAGGGCTCTTTTGGTGCGCTGCAAAAGATCTGCGAGGACTCTTCCGAGTTGCTGGACAGTGATGCTCTGAATCGACCCCTCAACATCATGATTCCTAAATTCCTGCAGTTCTTCAAACACTGCAGCCCGAAGATCAGGTACACTCAAACAATCCTCGCTCTCTGAATATCGTGTCGTCGTATTTTGGGTCCCACGGTCATGGAAAACCATAAAATATCAGGGAGTGTTTACATTTCCCTTTCTAGGCCATACAATTATTTTTGGCAACATGATATATAAACATTGTTTTTTCTTTAACATCGTTTTCTTTCATAATTTTATTTATCCCATTTTCTCCCCAATTTGGAACGCCCAATTCTCACTACCTCGTGGTGGCGCGGTTACTCGCCTCAATCCGGGTGGCGGAGGACAAGTCTCCATTGCTTCCGCTTCTGAGACCGTCAATCCGCGCATCTGATCACGTGACTCATTGTGCATGACACCGCGGAGACTCACAGCATGTGGAGGCTCATGCTACTCTCCACGATCCACACACAACTCACCACACGCCCCATTGAGAGAACCACTAATCACCACCACGAGGAGGTTACCCCATGTGACTCTACCCTCCCTAGCAACCGGGCCAATTTGGTTGCTGAGGAGACCTGACTGGAGTCACTCAGCACACCCTGGACTCAAACTCGCAACTCCTGGTGTGCTAGTCAGCGTCAATACTCGCTGAGATACCCAGACCCCCAAATCACGTTTTGTTTCTTTAAAAACAAGTCAAACTTAAAAGCAACTTCTCTCTCTGTAGGTCTCATGCTATAGCGTGTGTAAATCAGTTTATCATCGGCAGAGCTCAGGCTCTCATGGACAACATTGACACATTCATTGAGGTGAGTTTACCTCCAATATATGGGAACAGGACATTAGAATTTAACTATAAAGCACCATATCAAACTCTTGTTAATAATTGATAAGTTCAACTAATCATTATTTTGATTCTTTTGATATCCTGCATTAATAATTCTGCTGATTCAGTTTGGTTCATGGTCCTGTGTGTTTTTCTCAGTCTCTGTTTGCTCTGGCGGCTGATGAAGACTGTGAGGTGAGGAAGAACGTGTGCAGAGCTCTGGTCATGTTGCTGGAAGTGCGAATCGACCGTCTCATACCACACATGCACAGCATCATACAGGTACACATCACACCTGTCAGTCCCTCTGAGACTCTAGTTAAAAGGATCCTTGCTTTCCCTCTGAAGGTTTCCGAAAGATGGTTTATATCTCATTTGTCTCTCTCTGTGCAGTACATGCTGCAGCGCACGCAGGATGCAGATGAGAACGTGGCTCTGGAGGCGTGTGAGTTCTGGCTGACTCTAGCGGAGCAGCCCATCTGTAAAGAGGCTCTGTCAGGACACCTGGTTCAGTGAGTACTAATTTTCCATAAGGTTTGAGAGATTGACTATAATTCTGATGGTCTGAATGGCAGAGTTACGTAGTCTTTGTTAAATGTGTTTCTTCACAGACTCATCCCGATCCTGGTGAACGGAATGAAATATTCTGAGATTGACATCATCTTACTGAAGGTTAAATACATTTGTCCTTTAAAAATGCTTTTTGGCTAAAACTGAGTGAGTTAACTTGATAATTGCTATAGCTGATTCAGTGAGCGAACCGATTCGCTATAGCTGATTCGTTATTCGCTAGAGCCGATTCGCTATGGCTGATCCGGTGAGCGAGCCGATTCGCTATAGCTGATTCGTTATTCGCTAGAGCCGATTCGCTATAGCCGATCCGGTGAGCGAGCCGATTCGCTAGAGAGCGCCGATCCGGTGAGCGAGCCGATTCGCTAGAGAGAGCCGATTCGCTAGAGAGAGCCGATTCGATTCGCTAGAGAGAGCCGATTCAGCTAGAGAGAGCCGATTCGGATTCGCTAGAGAGAGCCGATTCGGATTCGCTAGAGAGACCGATTCGATTCGCTAGAGAGAGCCGATCCGGTGAGCGAGCGGATTCGCTATAGCTGATCCGGTGAGCGAGCCGATTCGCTAGAGAGAGCCGATTCGCTAGAGAGAGCGGATTCGGATTCGCTAGAGAGAGCCGATTTGCTAGAGAGAGCCGATCCGGTGAGCGAGCGGATTCGCTATAGCTGATCCGGTGAGCGAGCCGATTCGCTAGAGAGAGCCGATCCGGTGAGCGAGCCGATTCGCTATAGCTGATCCGGTGAGCGAGCCGATTCGCTATAGCTGATCCGATCCGGGAATTCCCAAAACTGATGCAGCAATTTAGTTAACTTGGTAGTCGCAATAACTGATTCAGTGAGGTGAGTGAACTGTCTGACTAATTCAGAGTACGTGTTTGGTAAAGATTAATGAATCTCTTTGTCTGTTTCGTTAAAAAGAACCAGCAATTAAATGAATCGGACATAATTAGCTGAACAACAAATCTTCTCTCTCTCTCAGGGTGATGTGGAGGAGGATGACACAGTTCCAGACAGCGAGCAGGATATCAAGCCTCGCTTCCACAAGTCTCGTACTGTTACTCTGCAGCACGAGGGAGGAGAGGGCGAGGAGGGAGAGGACATTGATGAAGACGAGGATGATGACGATGACACGCTGTCTGACTGGAACCTACGTGAGTAAACTTGCCAATCAGAACTCAGGGATCCATAATGGAAAGTGCTAGTTATTGTTTCTACTCTTTCTATCATATATTATTGTCTTTTTGTCAGTCAGATGGTTTAAATGAACTGCTTTTTTCACGTTTATAATGTATTTGTTTTTGTTGTGTTGATAGGAAAGTGTTCTGCAGCGGCATTGGACGTTCTGGCTAACGTATTTCGAGACGATCTGTTGCCGCACCTGCTGCCTCTACTGAAGGGTCTGCTGTTCCACCCCGATTGGGTCATTAAAGAGTCTGGAATATTGGTGCTTGGAGCCATTGCAGAGGGTTTGTATCTCATACATGCATTTACCTAGATATCTAAATAATGACATGCCTATAAGGTTGATTACAATATACCTATTATTGCATTATAATATACAAAATATTTGAACACGCGTCCCTGTGTCAGGCTGTATGCAGGGTATGGTTCCCTATCTGCCCGAGCTGATCCCACACCTCATCCAGTCTCTGTGTGATAAGAAGGCTCTGGTTCGCTCTATCGCTTGCTGGACGCTCAGCCGTTATGCACACTGGGTAGTGAGCCAGCCCCCAGACGCGCACCTCAAACCACTCATGACAGAACTGCTCAAACGCATCCTGGATGGCAACAAGAGGGTCCAGGAGGCTGCTTGCAGGTGTGTGTAATGTTTGATATACAGTGGCAAGAAAAAATATTTGAAAAGTCTTAAATCTGGTTTGATTTTCCTTTAAGTTGTAATAATGAACAAACACAATCTGTTTTAACTAATAACAAACAAATTATTGTATTGTTCTTGAACATATTGGAATACAACATTCATACATTCACAGGTTAGGAAGGAAAGAGTATGGGAACACCTAGGCAAACCTAGCATCCAATTAACGAACCGTGATTGTAAGTGCGGGTTAGAGCTACTTTGACTAATAAAAAGCACTCAAACATTTTGAGCTTGCCATTAACTAGAAGCATCTGCTGACGTGGACCATGCCTTGCAAAACAGAGATCTCAGAAGACCTACGATCAAGAATGGTTGCTTTGCATGAAGCTGTAAAGGCTACAAAGTTATCTGGAAGAGTTTAGATATTCATCTGTGCACAGTTAGACAAACTGTCTATAAATGGAGCTGATTTAGTACTATAGGTACTCTCACTAGAAGTGGCCGTTAGATATTCATCTGTGCACATTTAGACATATTGTCTATAAATGGAGATGATTTAGTACTATAGGTACTCTCACTAGAAGTGGCCATCCAGCCAAGATGACTCAAAGGGAACACCACAGAATGATCAATGAGGTATAGAAGAACACTAGAGTGACAGATAAAGACTTGAAGGAATCATTGGAACTGGTTAACATCTCTGTTCATGAGTCTATTATATGGAAAACATTAAACAGGTGTGGTGTTCATGGCAGGACACTATGAAGGAAGCCGCTGCTTTCCAACAAAAATATTATCAAGTTTATGAAGATATCCTACAGGATATGGTCTTCCTAAACATCGAAGTAAATACACTACAGAATGGCGTCAAAAAAAGTAAATTCACCTTTTGGAGTGTCCCAGTCAGAACCCAGACCTTAACCTAATAGAGATGTTGTGGAATGACCTCAAGAGAGCCGTTCACACCAGCCATCTGAAGAACATGGCTGAACTGAAGCAGTTCTGTAAGGACGAATGGTATAAAAAAATTCCTTCGGAACGATGTGCCGGTCTAATCAGGAGCTACCGGAAACGCTCCGTTGAGGTTATTACTGCCAAAGGAGGATTGACCCGTTATTAAATTCAAGGGTTCACTTACTTTTTCCACAGCACTGTGAATGTTTAATGGGACGTGTTCATCATGGGAACTGTTTGTGTGTTGTTTGCTTAAGCACGTTGTGTTTGTCTAAACTTGTGACTGATGAGATCACATTTTATGACCAATAAATGCAGAAAAACATCAAATTCCAAAGGGCTCACATACTTTTTCTTGCGACAATATTGATATTTAAAGCCAAATAATTTTAGGGTGACCAAAGTGTTCTCTTTCTCAGTGCGTTTGCCACTCTGGAGGAGGAGGCTTGTACAGAGCTGGTTCCATATCTGAGCTTTATATTGGACACACTGGTGTTTGCGTTTGGGAAATATCAGCACAAGAATCTGCTCATCCTCTACGACGCCATCGGCACCCTGGCTGATTCAGTGGGACATCATCTAAACCAACCGGTAACGTCCAGTGACTCGTTTGACGGTTGATTTATTTCCATTATGTCAGACTGCTGCTAGATCTTGGTGGCCTGATCATCTTTTTGTGCAAACAGGAATACATAGAGAAACTGATGCCGCCTCTGATCCAGAAATGGAATGAACTGAAGGATGAAGATAAAGACCTGTTTCCCCTGCTGGAGGTGAGACACGACAGTCATTTACAGCAGTGTTAATGAATCATGGCTTAGTGTGATTCATTCATTTTGTTTGTGTGTAGTGTTTGTCGTCTGTGGCTACAGCGTTACAGAGTGGTTTCCTCCCGTACTGTGAGCCTGTCTATCAGCGCTGTGTTACTCTGGTGCAGAAAACACTCGCACAAGCCATGGTAACAACACGCTCGCTCGTACATGTGTCCATTTAAATCAGTGGCGCACACAGTCATTCACCTGCCGCCTCTGTGTGTAGATGTACAGTCAGCAGCCGGATCAGTACGAGGCTCCTGATAAAGACTTTATGATCGTCGCTTTGGATCTGCTCAGCGGATTGGCGGAGGGTCTCGGTGGACATGTGGACCAGCTGGTTGCACGTAGCAACATCATGACACTTCTGTTCCAGTGTATGCAGGTACATTGTGTCTGTGCTTGGTCTCACAGGCTACACACATCTCTTTTACGCCATTCTGATTTTATTTGCTGTAAAGATTTAATTTGCTGTATTCCACTGTAAAAAAAAGAAATAAGCAAATTGACTGTAAGAGTGTAACCCTGTAATATTTGGAGTGGTGGTGGTGTAGTGGTCTAAGCACATAACTGGTAATCTGGTAATCAGAAGGTCACAGGTTCTAACCCCACAGTCACCACCATTGTGTCCTTGAGCAAGGCACTTAACTCCAGGTTGCTCCGGGGGGGATTGTCCCTGTAATAAGTGCACTGTAAGTCGCTTTGGATAAAAGCGTCTGCCAAATCCATAAATGTAAAATGTGAATGTAATATTTAGCAAAATATTAATAACTGCAGTTTTAACCAACACAAAATAGGTATCGTTTTAAAGCTTAGCATCATAAATGCATGTAGGCATTATGACTACAGCTGAACCAAGGTTAGAAATGTGCAAATTGTTCCGTTCTAATATTTATTTATACATTTTGTACATGCATATTATTGTAATCGGTAAAACATCAAACGAATCAAATAGCCATGTCATGTCATTGAAAAGCTCTCAAAGGGTAGAATACAACCAGCCTATTTGTCTTACTCGCAGACAAAATTATAGTGAGTAATAGCCAAGTATATTGACATAAATGTTGCATGTAAACAGGTGTTGCTGATATGCAGCATTTTAACGTATAACAACACATATAACGTATAAAACAAGCTCTCGCACAATGTAATCGGATGCATAGATCATCAGATAATCCACAATAATCCAAGTACAATGTGCACATAATGTGCTATCCGGCTAAAAACACATCAGCTTTCCTGGATCAGATAACGTAATTGGAAATGATGTAGTACGTTGTCCAGCGTCATTGAACGCTGAACCAATCGTATTAGGATTTAGATCGCTGCAACCAGAGGTGGAAGTCATCCAAATATGGGCTGAGAGGATCGCGATTTATTTTTTAGATGCATCGATTAATCTAACGATTAATTTTTTCAGTCCGATTCGATTTCGATTAATCGACTTGTGACAACACCGGTAATACCGGTTTCATCGGGGGTGGGGGTGTATAAAATGTATTAAAAAAAAATAAATTTGCCGGGAGTTTGATTGACTGGCGATCTGATCAATCAATCATAATACGCCATTTTTGTCTGACAAAGTAGTCAGGAGAGAGAAGATTAATGTCGGTGGATTTGAATAATGGATTGTAGGCTACCGTACTGACATCTTTCCGTGGTTAAAACAACAGTCCTTCTTATGTAGGCTACATTCATGTTTAGCCTATTTGATGCTATAAATTAACCAAGGAAAAGATGATCGGTTCACGAGCAGCTTTAACTGAGGCAATCTGTCACGACACATTAAAGAGCCACAAAATAGTAGGCCTATTTATGGTTTAATTTTCTTTGAATGTCCAAATTTGAAAGTTGAGACTTTATTAAATGTTACCTGCTTGGTCCTGTCTGTCAGCGCGTTGTCAGTGTCCTCTATGTATTTTTCACGACATTCATAGCTATAAGCGCATTACTAATAGCTATAAGCGCATTATAGCTATAAGCAAAAACTTTAGGTGTCGACCTAATTGTTTAGTATATAAGCATATGAGTTATAAGCATACATTTTTGGTCATGCTCATTTGATCATAAAGGTGGGAATCCTTAAAGACCTCACAATTTGATTTCGGTTCAAGGAGTCACACTTCGCATTTCAGCAACGGCATAGTGGTTCAGATCTTTAGAAAGTTAACGTGGCTCATTGCCATTCAGATCGCTGCAACCAGAGGTGGAAGTCATCCAAATATGGGCAGAGAGGATCGTTCGCTGTAATTACACACGTTCACCAGGAGATGGTGCCAAATACATGACACAGACTCAATGATGACTCAAATGACACAGAATGGAACTTAATGAGATCTCGTTACTCATGCCTACATGTTTTGGAGAGAGACCAAACCTTTAGTCATTTGTGTATTTGCATGTTTAATTAGTTCTGAGCCAATACAAATTCTTTGTATTGATTCTTATACAAAGAATCTATAGATATAGATAAATCTGACCCACCAACAGAAACCGAATTAGTAGGTATAATATCCAAGAATCGAAGAACCCTTCACCCCTGGCATTTAAATTCTCTCACTCTGTTGTTTATAGGACACCATGCCAGAGGTGCGACAGAGCTCATTTGCTTTGCTGGGCGATCTGACCAAGGCCTGTTTCCCACACGTCAAACCCTGTATCGGTAAGACGACGCGAGCGTATTTCATCTGCATGAGCTCTGATATGCCCTTCTGTATGCATATGGAGTCAAATGTAGTAACTGTGCATTTTGTGTGTGTTTAGCGGAGTTCATGCCAATCCTGGGGACAAATCTGAACCCCGAGTTCATCTCTGTTTGTAATAACGCCACATGGGCCATCGGAGAGATCTGCATGCAGATGGGTGAGCATTATCTCACTCATTACATACGCTGATACATGATTCATTTCTTTGCCCATTCATTAATATTAGTGTTGGATAATCTTCCTGAGGAAATGACATAGTACATTTTATTAGGTATAGGACTGGGTAAAGATATAGTTTAAACCATCTTGATTAGGGATGCACTGATCCGACAAAAAAAGCCCCATTAAAGTAGTGTATATGACTCTATATATATGATTTAAAATCTCTTGAAGACATGCAATAGCTTTGTGAATCTTAAAAGGAAAGTCATGTTTAAAGATGAGATTCTCCCATTTTCATTTATGGGAAAAGTCTTAAAGGTTTGTAAAACAGGCCTGTTTATGATGATGCGCATGTCCAAAAAGCATAAAAACATATAAATGAATGAGGGTCCCACAAGAGCTTCATTGTAGCAACAATTACCAAGTCAATTCAGTGGAATGATTTGTACAACTTTATTAGACAAATGAAATATCAGTAGAAAATGTCATTAATATATAAAATCTCATTCTCTTACTGGGCTACTGTGTAACATTTGGAGTAAATTTGTAGTAAAACAAATTTAAAAAAACACGTTCAAGGGATATTTCACCCACCAAAACTTATTTTGTCATCATTTACTCACACTCAAGTTGTTACAAACCCGTATGAGTTTCTTCTGTTGAACACAAAAGAAGATATTTTGAAGAATGTTGGTAACCAGACAGTTGAAGGTAGCCATTAACTGCCATAGTAGGAAAAAAAACACTATGGAAATCAATGGTGACCGTCAACTGTCTGATTACCAACATTCTTCAAAATATCTTCTTTTGTGTTCAAATGAAGAAAGTAACTCATACTGGTTTGGAACAACATGAGTGTGAGTAAATGATGACACAATTGTAATTGTTTTGGGTGAAATATCCCTTGAACATGTCAGTCTCAAACTTTGTATACACTGAAGTACACACTCAAAAATCAAAATATTTTCAGAGCAAAATATTTGATCATTTCAGGGATTCTATTCATTAAAGTGTCATTTTTGGTATTAAAAAGTCTAAAATTAGTATTCAAATTATAAGAATTTATATCATAATTTGGGGCAATTCCACCGAAATTAATATCATACAAGCTGTTTAAGCAATCAACTATTTTCTGTTCTTGCTTCATAGATGCATGTCAGATAGTTCATTCATCAACCCGACGCATCAGCATCCAGAAAACCAATTATTCTGACACACAGCAGGCCTAAAATATCCTTCATATAAGCTGATTATTATTGATGGACTGTTGAGCTACAAAACAAATAAGCTGTTCTTAAAATATCGGCGATGACACTAAAACATCTCCACAGACATCAGAACCCGGCTTAAAGTCACATTTTTGTGCCTTAACTGGTGTTGACCTGTTTGTCGCTCGTGCGGATTGATATTAAGGGCTATTTACACTTTCTAATGGTAGAAAAGAAGCTCCTGAACCGACAAGAATCGGCAGGTGTTTTTTGCTGAAATAAAAATAGTCTGCCTGTGCAGCACGCTATTGTACATATACCCATATGTATCGATATGGAATTGGAATCTAATTGAGAGCTTATGAATCAGAACTGGGACATCTGTGTCAATACACAGCCCTCGTAAGAGACTATCGTATGACATCAGTGCTTCGTTCATGTTGGTGGTAAGTTAACATGATTAAACTGATCTAACTGTGTTGTGTTGTAGGTGTGGAGATGCAGCCTTATGTGGCTCTGGTTCTTCCTCATCTGGTGGAGATCATTAACAGACCCAATACTCCCAAAACCCTGTTGGAGAACACCGGTACCACCTCTCACTTCCCACTCAACATACAGCTGATCATTACCATTCATTTATAGCTTTATTCAAACATAAAGGCCTTAATGTATATAGAAAACATTATATATATATATATATGTATATATACACACTCACCTAAAGGATTATTAGGAACACATACTAATACTGTGTTTGACCCCCTTTCACCTTCAGAACTGCCTTAATTCTACGTGGCATTGATTCAACAAGGTGCTGAAAGCATTCTTTAGAAATGTTGGCCCATATTGATAGGATAGCATCTTGCAGTTGATGGAGATTTGTGGGATGCACATCCAGGGCACGAAGCTCCTGTTCCACCACATCCCAAAGATGCTCTATTGGGTTGAGATCTGGTGACTGTGGGGGCCATTTTAGTACAGTGAACTCATTGTCATGTTCAAGAAACCAATTTGAAATGATTCAAGCTTTGTGACATGGTGCATTATCCTGCTGGAAGTAGCCATCAGAGGATGGGTACATGGTGGCCATAATGGGATGGACATGGTCAGAAACAATGCTCAGGTAGGCCGTGGCATTTAAACGAAGCCCAATTGGCACTAAGGGGCCTAAAGTGTGCCAAGAAAACATCCCCCACACCATTACACCACCACCACCAGCCTGCACAGTGGTAACAAGGCATGATGGATCCATGTTCTCATTCTGTTTACGCCAAATTCTGACTCTACCATCTGAATGTCTCAACAGAAATCGAGACTCATCAGACCAGGCAACATTTTTCCAGTCTTCAACTGTCCAATTTTGGTGAGCTCTTGCAAATTGTAGCCTCTTTTTTCCTATTTGTAGTGGAGATGAGTGGTACCGGTGGGGTCTTCTGCTGTTGTAGCCCATCCGCCTCAAGGTTGTGCGTGTTGTGGCTTCACAAATGCTTTGCTGCATACCTCGGTTGTAACGAGTGGTTATTTCAGGCAAAGTTGCTCTTCTATCAGCTTGAATCAGTCGGCCCATTCTCCTCTGACCTCTAGCATCAACAAGGCATTTTCAGCCCACAGGACTGCCGCATACTGGATGTTTTTCCCTTTTCACACCATTCTTTGTAAACCCTAGAAATGGTTGTGCGTGAAAATCCCAGTAACTGAGCAGATTGTGAAATACTCAGACCGGCCCGTCTGGCACCAACAACCATGCCACGCTCAAAATTGCTTAAATCACCTTTCTTTCCCATTCTGACATTCAGTTTGGAGTTCAGGAGATTGTCTTGACCAGGACCACACCCCTAAATGCATTGAAGCAACTGCCATGTGATTGGTTGATTAGATAATTGCATTAATGAGAAATTGAACAGGTGTTCCTAATAATCCTTTAGGTGAGTGTATATGTTTTCTATCTTAATATACTGTATATTTTCGGTATTGTTGTCTAACTCCTCCCCCTTCTATTTATAGCCATAACGATTGGTCGCCTGGGTTACGTCTGTCCACAGGAAGTGGCTCCCATGTTGCAACAATTCATCAGACCTTGGTGAGTCACAATGAAACTTTTTGCTGTTTGAATTGATGAGAATAACACCAATGCGTACGTACACAAGGTTATGTTGCTTAAATGTTATAGTAATCTTCTTTTTGATCATCTTTTTGTAGGTGCACGTCGTTACGTAACATCAGAGATAACGAAGAAAAGGACTCCGCCTTCAGAGGCATCTGCGTGATGATTGGTGTAAATCCTGGGGGTGTGGTCCAGGTGAATTCTGATGTCTTACCATCACAGTGATGCACTGATCTTAGATGTTCATTTGTAAATAGTTTCTTTGCATCTCTCTCTCCCTCTTCAGGATTTCATCTTCTTCTGTGATGCGGTGGCCTCCTGGGTCAACCCTAAAGATGACCTGAGGGACATGTTCTACAAGGTTAGACACACATTCGTGGAGCTGCATGGTTACAATGGTTACACGGGTGAAGTGTTTAAAAGTTCATGTTGTGTCTTTGTGTAGATCCTGCACGGTTTTAAGGACCAGGTCGGCGAGGAGAACTGGCAGCAGTTCTCGGAGCAGTTTCCTCCCATACTGAAGGAACGCCTCTCTGCATGCTATGGCGTGTAGCCCCGCCCCCTCTGCTTCACACACAGCACACGCTGTCAGGCTAGTGTTAAAGTCATGGACATGAATAGGATCTTAAAGCTAAAGTGTGTCATTTCTGCTACCAAACAGAATTGGGAAACAAAAAATGTTTTGTTTTCAAACATATTTACCAAATAACCACCTATCAGCCGCTGGTCGAACATACAGATATTCCCGCCTCAAAGTCACGCCATTGTTTGAGTTAGGTGCCAGGCAGTCGGCACACTCGCATAAACCAAGCAATGTTTTTAAAGCGCCACAGAGACACGTGTTTACCGATTTTGAGGAAATTAACCTACGGATTGCATACATGTACTTGTCTCTGCATATTAAGCTAGAATAAAAATGGATTTTAACATCTAAAAAGTTACATACTTCA
The DNA here is from genome assembly GCF_025860055.1 of Xyrauchen texanus. Taxonomy (NCBI): domain Eukaryota; kingdom Metazoa; phylum Chordata; class Actinopteri; order Cypriniformes; family Catostomidae; genus Xyrauchen; species Xyrauchen texanus. Next base: position 2,898,680 of record NC_068280.1, on the reverse strand, counting down.
ACTTCATGTCATGAAATTTCTATAAAAAATTTAAAACAACTCTGCTCTAAGATGTCTAATGCAAGCACTTTATGTGACTTGTAATGTTTGAAATTCGGCAATGCAACAAAAACAAAAAAACACAAGTAAACATGCTACTCAGACGGACAGAAAACATAGCCTATGTGGGTTAGTGGTGTGCCGTGGAATTTTGTAGTCGTAAAAAGTGTGCCAAGGTTGGGAAACACTGCACTAAACCAATCGTATTAGGATTCAGATCGCTCCAACCAGAGGTGAAAGTCATCCAAATATGGGCAGAGAGGATCACTAACTCTAATTACTTATGTTCACCAGGAGATGGCGCCAAATACTCAATACACAGACTCAATAATGACTCAAATGACACAGAATGGAACTGAATGAATCTCGTTACTCGTGCTTGCATGCTTCGTAGAGAGAGCATATCTTTAGACATTGTTGTTTTTGCATGTTTAATTGGTTCTTATGTACAATTATTGTGTTATTTGTTTGGATTTAAAAAAAAAAAAAAAAATTTTTTTATTAAGCATTCAAAATGGTTCTCATTGGTCAGGACGATATGTCAGCAAATCGGTTTGAACCAAAATTGTAAAAAATAATCATTATATGGTAATCATAATGACTGGAAACGTCGTTGAAATGTTGTTCATAAAACTTGCTCGCCAGAAGTTGTTCGGGTTGTGAGTGAATCGTTCTTTGTAGTCGGTTCTTGTCAATGAATCGGTCAAACTGAGAATCGATTTTTACAAATCTTTAGGCAGGATTTGTATAAAGATTTGTACATTATACAAAGACTGGAAACGTCACGGAAATGATACATTCGAAAAACTTGGTCGCAGGAAGCGATGTTTCATTCCTGTATGAATTGTTCATTGGTTCATAATAAAGCCCTTCATACAGGTTACCGTGGTAACAAATGACTTGTACTGGAATACCGATTTTGGTTACCCCCTCAAAATGTGTAACTTTTTCTTGTCTTTTTCTCTCTCTAGGTTGAACCTTTAGGAGGGGGGAACTCATCCATCTGTGTATTGCACTGCCCTGATCGTGGGGGAGAGGGACGCGATTGACCGCTCCGCCTGACGGACAGACCCCACGCCCTTTGTGTGTCCATGAGGGAGGGTGGGTGGGTGGGAGGGGGGAGGGGACTCCTCTAGTTAACTGCAGAATGCATCCAATCACAGGGAATAAACCTAAATATGTAGAGAAGACGAGCGATAGAGTAACCGAGGGAGAAAGTAAACAAAGTGAGCGGGAGGGAGGTTGTAGGTTTAAACGGGAGGAAGGTATAGACTGATATATCTGGTAATAATCGTTAAGAGATTAAGATTAGGGAGGGAGGCTAGGCAGCAACTATTATACAACGTTTTTTAAATCTCACGTTAATCCCAGGTATAAGAATCAAACGCATTCACACACAGACTGACCATAGAGACACTTGCACATGAAGTTGCAATAACGACGAGTGACCTGCGGAGGCAGCACTGTCGCAGCAATAGCGTAATCAGACTTTAACACTGACACTATCTAGGAAAGATTAGCGTCGTTTTTCTTTTTTTGTAATTACTATCGAGGAAAAGAGAACATTCTCAGCTTCAAAGAAGATGGTAAATGCTGTCGTGGATGGGTTTTTTTTTTTAATCGTTTGTTAGAAAGGGAGCATCTATGAATTCACAGTTTTCAGCTTTGTCGTCGTTGTCCGATTGTCGTCATGATTCGCTGCTTGTCTTATCGTTTATTTTCAACGTTTCTCCTCACTTGGCATAGTCGGCTTGTAGTTTTCTCCTGGGCTTGCTGTCGAAACTCATCGTAGTTTACAGATTTTGAATCGCACCATAGTTCAGTCGTTCAATCTCGTCGTGGTTTCCCAGAGATTCGATATCGCCGTGAAGGAGCTGGAACGTAAACTCCACAGTGTAACGATCATGATTTGTGTTGTGTGTTTGGTTGTATGTGTGATTTGTGTAGCTATGTTGGGAGCTTTTAAGTGTTAAAGTTTAAAAAAAAATTCCTGTGTCATTGCCATGTTTATTTTATTTTTTGCATATTTCGTATGAGTATTCTGCGTTAAAAGTTGTTAATTGTTTTAAGGTACCTTACACTTGACTTATGGACCCCTATTGACCTGTAAACTGTGACCAACGATGTGTGTGTGTGAGTGTAAGAATGTATTTGTACCGATAGATATTGATGCCATATTGATATTTGGTATTTAGTGATTAAATCGGCTTATCCAACGAACTACAACTATATCAAATATAGGTTTACAACTATAAGGTTAAGTTCTGTTTTTTTTGTTTGTTTTTTTGTTGTTTTGCTGCTACTGAGATATACATATATACATACATATTATTATTTTTTTTTTCTGGTAAATATAACCAAATTCACAACTTGATCTTTTGTTTGAGCAAAATGCATAATTAAAATTGGATTATCTTCTTGTGATGCACTTTTGTTTTTTCTATTTTTTTTATTCTTTAATTTTTTTGTAAGGACTTCGCTGGTAAATTTAGAGATAAAACTGTTGGATTCATCATGCGTCTTGTTTTTTTTTTCTTGTGACGATGTCTGTTGGTTGGAATATTAGAGTAAGACAACTGAAAAGAAGGAAAGACAGGAAGTCGGACGAAGAAGCGGAGAATGATTATTGCGTGTGGAAACCTGCACTGAGACTCTGAAAGACAAAACAATCACACCTTTCTCTCTTTACCTTGCTAGGAAAAATAAAACGATTTTTTACCAAGCTGACGATGAGTGTTTTTTGGCTTTTTGTGTATACTTGTGTTTGACTGAAATAGAAAAGATACGTTTGTGAAGATCCACTGTGATGTTGCATGCCTGGTTGTTTTCAAATGTAATGCATGATTCCTTATTGCAAGTATATTCCAAAGAAATTAAATGTTCATGATCTTTTAGCAAAATTGTGTGTCTTGCGCTGCCTTTTGAATTTTTTTATTTTATTTCCTAGACATGGCGAATGTTGGCCAATATTCAAGTTTTGGGGATAAGCTTTGTTACTAACTTACATTTTTCAGTCGCTCCACTATTTAGTAGTAGTGTAGCTTTTCCTGTAATGAGCTACATTTTCCATTGATTAGTGCTGTAGTGTCATAAAACACTACATGTTCCGGAGAGTTTTTTTTTTTATTGAATACTTGTTCTATACATATAGCAAATAATAAAGATATATATATATATATATATATACACTCACCTAAAGGATTATTAGGAACACCTGTTCAATTTCTCATTAATGCAATTATCTAATCAACCAATCACATGGCAGTTGCTTCAATGCATTTAGGGGTGTGGTCCTGGTCAAGACAATCTCCTGAACTCCAAACTGAATGTCAGAATGGGAAAGAAAGGTCATTTAAGCAATTTTGAGCGTGGCATGGTTGTTGGTGCCAGACGGGCCGGTCTGAGTATTTCACAATCTGCTCAGTTACTGGGATTTTCATGCACAACCATTTCTAGGGTTTACAAAGAATGGTGTGAAAAGGGAAAAACATCCAGTATGCGGCAGTCCTGTGGGCTGAAAATGCCTTGTTGATGCTAGAGGTCAGAGGAGAATGGGCCGACTGATTCAAGCTGATAGAAGAGCAACTTTGCCTGAAATAACCACTCCTTACAACCGAGGTATGCAGCAAAGCATTTGTGAAGACACAACACGCACAACCTTGAGGCGGATGGGCTACAACAGCAGAAGACCCCACCGGTACCACTCATCTCCACTACAAATAGGAAAAAGAGGCTACAATTTGCAAGAGCTCACCAAAATTGGACAGTTGAAGACTGGAAAAATGTTGCCTGATCTGATGAGTCTCGATTTCTGTTGAGACATTCAGATGGTAGAGTCAGAATTTGGCGTAAACAGAATGAGAACATGGATCCATCATGCCTTGTTACCACTGTGCAGGCTGGTGGTGGTGGTGTAATGGTGTGGGGGATGTTTTCTTGGCACACTTTAGGCCCCTTAGTGCCAATTGGGCATCGTTTAAATGCCACGGCCTACCTGAGCATTGCTTCTGACCATGTCCATCCCTTTATGGCCACCATGTACCCATCCTCTGATGGCTACTTCCAGCAGGATAATGCACCATGTCACAAAGCTCGAATCATTTCAAATTGGTTTCTTGAACATGACAATGAGTTCACTGTACTAAAATGGCCCCCACAGTCACCAGATCTCAACCCAATAGAGCATCTTTGGGATGTGGTGGAACGGGAGCTTCGTGCCCTGGATGTGCATCCCACAAATCTCCATCAACTGCAAGATGCTATCCTATCAATATGGGCCAACATTTCTAAAGAATGCTTTCAGCACCTTGTTGAATCAATGCCACGTAGAATTAAGGCAGTTCTGAAGGCGAAAGGGGGTCAAACACAGTATTAGTATGTGTTCCTAATAATCCTTTAGGTGAGTGTGTATGAGATTCAAGAGGAACTTTAACTCATTTCATGGGACAACAACCCATGAGAAATGCATAGAATGACACATCCAACTATTCTCTGACGCCAATTCAAAGTTTTGTACTAGCCCTAGAAAAAGTGCCTAGTAGTTTCTAAACATTGTTTTCTTGTTGTCAAACTATTCAGTCCATTCTGAATACATTAAGAGAGAGTCGATGGAAGCAGCTGTTTTGGAGTCATCATACAAGGATCGGTCAGGATAAACCATTCTTGAAACCTCTTGAGACTTCGAGAGTGTAGCCGTCCCTGTATGGTGATGTCCTGCACTGAGTTATTGAAATAATCTGTGCCAGACAAGGTTTGAGTCTTTTAGTGTAAAGTGAAGTTAATAATTTATAATCAAAGATTAATAGTGTGATTGGATGCCAGTTTTTCAGTTTAAAGACTATCTTTGGTTTGGGAAAGAAAGTGATTTGATCCTTCCAAAAAGAGGAGGAGATATTTTTGGGTGTAAAGGAATAAACTGAGCCTGGCCAGTACCTCAATGGGAGAAATCCTGGGGGAAACTTATGTTGCTGCTGGAAGAGGTATTTGGGAGATCAGTATGGGGTGCTCACCCTGTGGTTTATGTGGGTCCTAATGCCCAAGTATAGTGATGGGACACTATACTGTAAAAGGCACTGTCCTTCGGGTGGGATGTTAAACTGAGGTCCTGACTTTCTGTGGTCCTTAAAAATCCCAGGCAGGGTTGCCGCTGGCCAAATTGATGCCCTACGCAGAGTTCCAGGGGGGCGTGGTTCGCATGAAGCGATCATCTGTGTTCTGCAACTGTTTTCGGGTCCGTGAATAACGTATACCGTGCGAGTAAGGGCAGCCGATGTACTCTCTGGTGCCCTCTTAGGGAGTTGGGGTCCTACGCAGACTGCATAGTCTGCTCATGGAGAGCGGCGGTACTGATCCCTGGACACTTATCGTGAAAGAGTAGGGGTGTAACCCTGGTGCCTTGGCCAAATTCTCCACATTGCACCTTCTCAATCATGACCTTCTAATGATCCCCATCCATAAATTGGCTCTATAACTCTCCTCTCTCCTCTCCACCAATAGCTGGTGTGTGGTGAGCGTACTGGTGCACTATGGCTGCCATCGCATCATCTAGTTGGATGCTGCACACTGGTGGTGGTTGTGGAGAGTCCCTTGTTCACTGTGTAAAGTGATTTGAGTGTAGTGTCTGAAAAAGCGCTATATTAATGCAACGTTCATTCATTATCATAGAGAGCACTAGGTGAAAATACCTGCCACATTCTGTGGCTATTTGCACTGATATAGTTTGGTGGAAACAAAGAAATTAAAGACAAATTCAGCTTGAGTGTCTCTGCAATGGCTTGGAATCTCGCAAGATTGACGAGAGAGTTATCCCTCCTAGACACGAGCCCCAAAAACCAAGACACAATCAATTTTGTGACAGGTAGGTGTCAGTTTACGGCTCTCCCCATTAACCTACTTATACTTTGCCCTAAAAGTGTGTACTTTTTTGGAATGGAACAGTACACACTTTTAAGTATGTAGGAAAAACTGTTGCCAAGTTTGGGATATACTACCACATAAAATCGCACCATGTTACAGAAGCAAACGCTGGCTCCTAATGACGTACTTCCGGTCATCGTTGAATTGTCAATGTACACAACAGATTCCTCACATCTCATTTCTACATCCTTTCGTTCATTATTTCTTATGTCATTTATAATATAGAAATGTATAATTATAAAACTCAATTTACCCTCCCCTTTATTTTATTTATCCTACGTTCATCTACGCTTCCCTGAAATGCATCCTACTGTCTACTAAGCAACCAAATTGGCCCGGTTGCTAGGGAGGGTACAGTCACATGGGGTAACCACCTCGTGGTCGCTATAATGTGGTTCTCGCTCTCTGTGCCGTGGAGAATAGCGTGAAGCCTCCACACGCGCTAGGTCTCCGCTGTAACGCGGTCAACAAGCCACGTGATAAGATGTGCGGATTGACGGTCTCAGACGCGGAGGCAATTGAGATTCATCCTCCACCACCCAGATTGAGGCAAGACCTTATGACACCAGAAGAACCTAGAGTGTATTGGGAATTGGGCATTCCAAATTGGGGAGAAAAAAGGAGATTACACGAACCAAATGTAACTCTTTTTAAATCCTATAGACAAGGGTGTAGATTTGTCTTAAACATTGGAGGGGTTGCAGCTAGAAGCATTTACCCATGTTTCTATTGATCGTGGTATAAATAATGTGGGGTTGGGGGTGGTTGTACTTGCTTGTTTAGATTATTGAGGGGTTCCCCATCCCCCGGAATCTACGCCCATGCCTATCGGGTTGTTTCCTCTGCCTTGGACATCCCCAAGTCAACAGTGCACAGGGTTGTGCACAAGGTCAGCAGAGCTGTCCTTGGCCTCCTGAAAAATACTGTTCAGCTTCCTGTAGGGTGAGGCTTTACAGGAGGTGGGCACAGGGTTCCCTGCTTTCAGTGTGGCAGTCGGAGCAATTGATGGCTGCCACATCTGCATGAAGCCCCCAGCAGTCAACGCAGCCTGCTATTTCAACAGACAATTGTTGGTGCTATAAGTGATTTTAGCCGTTCTGGTATTTCAACAAAGTGAGCCATTGGATTAGCCACGCCCCCTCTTTCCAAAACCCCGCCCTCCAAAGGTGCAAAATGAAAGAAGTGTATGTTAAAAACATTAGTAGCAAAAAAAGCCCCTAAACATGAACAACATGGCATAAAAATGGCATTAAGCCTCAATAATTCACAGCAATTACAATACTATGAAAACGCACAAAATGATTGACAGGCTAGTGCTGTCACAGTGACCGGTGAGATATCTCACAACACTTACAGTATTTCAGTCATATCTATCAATCAGTTCTGAATGCAGAATTAAATATCATCTGATTGTTAATTATCTAAAAATATACTTTTAGTAGCTTATAGTGTAGCTAACTACTTGTTTTAAAGAGTACCTTGACTGTATTTTAACTACTTTAAGTTATGAGTAGCTTGTAGTTGGGAAGCAGCTTCCCCAACACTGCAATTGTCAAATCGTTATTTAGGGATTGTTTTTGAAAATGCAACCTTTGTACAATCCTAATATCTTAAATGATAATATCAAGTCCTGCCCAATATAGGTTGCAAATGCCATTTCAATTGAACTTTAACAATGGGGTTAAATGATTATGAATAAACAGCCTTAACTTCAAACAACAATTCAGAATTGTTTTATGTCAGGCTGTTAGTGTAAATTGTGTTGATCATAAACTTCTCCTGTGAGTGTGCATTGAGTCTCTGATGACACTCGCTACAGTACCACTACAATCTATATGTGTGTGTGAACAACAGCAACCTTTGTCTCACTGCAAAACCTCACACATTTGCAGCCCGCAGCAACACAGGAAATGGAATGTGCAATGACAGGAACTATGTGTGATCATTATCATATTTGCTTTGATCACATATTAACCATATGCTCATGCAGTGAGATGTGCTGTACAGTGGGGTGAGGGAGCCTGTCCCAAATAAAACCCCAGTGGGCCAGCTGTTCTGGGCACTTTATTGAGGGAACGTAGGATTTTGTTGGCTAGAGAGCATGTTATATATGCACTTGCGGCCAAAAGTTTGGAATAATGTATTGATTTTGCTCATATGGAAGGAAATTGTTGCTTTTACTCACCAAAGTGGCATTCAACAGATCACAATATAGTCAGGACATTAATATTGTGAATAAAATGTTCAGAATTTCTTAAACTACTTCAAAGTGTTCGTCCACATGCAGCAATGACAGCTTTGCAGATCCTTATTATTCTAGCGGTCAGTTTGTCCAGATACTCAGGTGACCTTTCACCCCACACTTCCTGTAGCACTTGCTGTAGATGTGACTGTCTTGTCGGGCACTTCTCACACACCTTACAGTCTAACTGATCCCACAAAAGCTCAATGGGGTTCAGATCCGTAACACTCTTTTCCAATTATCTGTTGTCCAATGTCAACAAATGGTTTCTTTGCCCACTCGAACCATTTCTTTTAGATTTTATGTTTCAAAAGTGTCCCATAAGACCTGCACCCCTGAGTCTTCTCTTTACTGTTGTACATGAAACTGGTGTTGAGCGGGTAGAATTCAATGAAGCTGTCAGCGGAGGACATGTGAGGCGTCTCTTTCTGTACACCTTAGTAGGAAATCTTCAGTTTTTTTGGCAATTTCAAGCATTGTAGACTTCATGCCTCAAAACAATAAATGACTGATGAGTTTCTAGAGAAAGCTGTTTTTGTTTTGCCATTTTGACCTAATATTGACCTTAAGACATGCCCGTCTATTGCACACTGTGGCAACTCAAACACAAACACAATGACAATGTTAAGCTTCATTTACTGATCCAAATATCTTTCAGAAGTGATTTTCTAGTATCAAATGATCAATTTATCATGATTACTCAAGGATAAGATGTTGGAGTGATGCTGCTGTGTAGATTTGATAAAACATGACTTTTTTCAAATATTGATGATGTTGTTTTTTACATCAGTAATGTCCTGAATATACATTGTGATCAGATGAATGCCACTTTGGTGAATTAAATGACCAATTTCCTTCTGAAACAGCAACATCTGTACATTATTCCAAACTTTTGGCTGCCAGTGTGTATATATTATATGATATTATATTGAGAAACAATACAGAAATGTAGGGGTACAGTGGAATGGCTATATCTGTAGACTGGAACATAAAAAGAGATCTTGTTGACATTTGCAGAGGAAACTTTTGCTTTAAATAAACACAACAAACCCATTACTATAGAGAAACATCAGTCCCTCTGACTATAACAAAATATAGGTGATAGGGGTGTTTATCAAATGAGTAGGATCGTTTAAGACAACAGATATATTTAATGCATCTGTACGTCTCATGGCCGCCCTCTAACGGCTGATTCAGAGAGACCGTTAAGTTGCACCGTCCTGATCTCACTGTCACGATCGGGCTCTTATTACAGCCTAAAAAATACATATTTTGTATTTATAAAGTGAAGGCTATTTTCTAGGACCATTGAGGCTGTATTGTGACATTATTTTTTCTGAGGCATAATACTGATTACCACATAAATTAATTTCGACTCATCCCTCCTTTTCTTACAAAAGCACAAATCTGTGTTACAGTGAAGCACTTTCAACGGAAGTATGCTAAATAAAGCTAATTCATAAACGTTTCAAAAGTAGGCTAGACACAAAACATACATCGCAACTTAACATCGTAAACATTAATCTAGCAAAACGGCTCAAACACGAGTTTAACAGACGAATTCATGTAGCCTAATGCAAGTTCATTTAAATAATTACAAACTTCACATTTCTGCCTTTAAACCCTCCAAAAAATTGACCCAATTCACTCACCTTTGTACATTGAACACACAAATCATGTACATCGGTTCTACGATCAAGTTACATCAACACTTTTTATCTTCTCGATTTAGCTCAATAATTGTGTGAATGGTATGAAATATTTTATTCACGTAATTTCAACATTATGGAATAAAGTTATTTTTAAATGACCCAATAGTGGTGTTAGTTTGTGTGTCCCTGATATGATTCTTCAGTTTTATATCATATTTGGTCACATTACTGAATATGTTATGCTAGTTAGCTGAGTTTAGCTAGCAATATTTTTCAGCATGCTAAGTGCTCCTTGAGTAAATCAACATGTTCTGTTCTCATGCTAAACCTCTTCACCACAATGGTAACCCAATGTAACGTAAGTGGGTCCAAATCCCCAAATTAACTGAACATGGAACACTATCAAGTCTCCCCTTTTCTCATCTTGCTCCAAAATACATTAAATTACACTTGATTTAAAATGTTTTACTCTTTGCATCAAGTCTCATGCAAAACAAACGTCAAATTCCCTGCCCAGTTTCAGTTGTCAAAAATGCATGTAGTCCCAACACAAATTGATTAAATAAATTCCATTTAAAACAAAATTAAGTAGATTGAATGCAATAAAATGAAGTTGTGACAAAATTTTTACGCTGTTGTTAAACATTCTTCATTTAAACTAGTAGAGTGCATATTTTAGAGAATTAGATGATTCAATTATTAATCATTAAACAAAACTTTGTTGTGTAGATCACAAATAATTTAATTTAGTAAATCGGACAACATGTGTTTTCCCATTTTATTAGATTTTATGTATTTATTTATTCTTAGTTTAAGTGCTGCACTGTAACCCAGTTATTTTCCTTTTTTTTTTTTTTACATTTAATTTTCTCCCCAATTTGTAACGCCCAATTCCCAATGCGCTCGAAGTCCTCGTGGTGGCGTAGTGATTTGCCTCAATCCGGGTGGCGGAGGACGAATCTCAGTTGCCTCTGCGCCTGAGACCGTCAATCCGCATCTTATCAAGTGGCTTGTTGAGGCTAGCATGTGTGGAGGCTTCATGCTATTCTCCGCGGCATCCATGCACAACTCACCACACGCCCCACCGAGAGCGAGAACCACATTATAGCGACCACAAGGAGGTTATCCCATGTGACTCTAACCTCCCTAGCAACCGGGCCAATTTGGTTGCTTAGGAGACCTGATTGGAGTCACTCAGCACGCCCTGGGTTCAAACTCACGACTCCAGGTGTGCTAGTCAGCGTCAATACTCGCTGAGATACACAGACCCCCGTTTTTCCTTTTTGAAAGAAACAGAGGAACGAGTCTGAAATGTTGTCTATTGAGCTTAACTGTATTGAACCCGGAATATTCCTTTAAGCACATTTCCCCAAATTCTCTTTACTGAAGACTTGTGCGAAATCTGAAATAAATCAATAAATGATGATACACTATATAAAGCAAAATCATGGTAGTATTCATTCTGTTACCATAAATTTAAGCTTATTTAGCTAAAATAAATATCATAGTGCCCAGAAATGCTCTGTATTACAGTAATCAGAATCTAAAGAGAGCCGTTGAGAATAATGAGAATTACAATAAAATCAAAAGAATGATTTAACAATTGAATTTCCTCTGTTTGTCTTTAATTTTGAGATTGCAATATAATACACAAGACATTATTTGTATTCTCATTTATTTCAGTAAAATATCTGTGAAACTGGTAGTCCAAACTCTAAAAAACTCAGTTTATTAGTGTGTCAGGAAAAGCTCTGTGACTACAAAATGGAAATAAATAGTTTGAAGGTGACAAGAAAAAATGAAAAAAAATTGACTTAAAACAATAATAAAATTGCCTCTATACTATAATAACTATGTATAATAAGTTTTTCTGTAATTCCTTTTACATTGTCATATTATTTGAATTATTATATTATAGATTTATAATAAATGTAGCTATATTTCTGTACATGTTTGTCAACTGTTAAAACCAGCTGTTTATATATATATATATATATATATATGTGTGTGTGTGTGTGTGTGTGTTGTTCTAGTGAAAATGTGGGCAAATGTGAAACTAGTGACCTGAATAAAACGACCCCAACAACACGTTACATACATGACATCATTATCAGAGAAAGAAAACATTAGATCTACAAGTGTTAGATGGAGTAATAGTGTCATGAAGTGATGTTTTAATAATCAGTAAAAGCTATTAAATAGCGAATTATTCATATAAATATACCAGAGACCTTGAGATCTTCCATCTACAGTTACAATATTCTTATTCTTTCTTCCTGCATGCATGTTCATTGTTTGTCTAATGCTGTAGCTCTCTTTGGCATTTGTTCAGTATCTTTCTCTCTCACTTTCCTGGTTGTTTCTGGTAGTACTACACATCTTGTATTCCCTCCAGAAGTCTGCAGTCAATGTATCAACACAGAGGCACAAAATCACCTACAGTTTCACTACACTTTGAGTACTTGAACCAGAACTATTAGTTCACTAACTTCATCCTGAATACTCTTTTCCAGTTGTCTCACTTGCATCTCTATTCTGAGCAATTAGAGTGAGGCACTTCTCATGTTACTGTCTCTTTAAGATGAATCACTTATGTTGTTGTATTACTAATTTACTGACTTTTGAAGTTTGTTTACTCTCTAAGACCCACTCTGAAACCTTCTGCTTCATGTTGGTTGGTTAAGCCAAGTTTGATTCGACGTTAGTAATCAATACTATGTCAGGTGAAACCTGAGCAGCCTCATGTCATAGAATCATGTTACTTTACTTACATTTTTGCATAGTGATTTTTTTACGTGAAACGTTCGTATCGCGAGTCAACGCGTGAGCTGAAAGCGTCATAGAAGCACCACATAATGACTGCGGGTAGGGAAGTCGATTTCATTTATATAAAACTCAATATAGCATTAACCATAAACACTTCATCTGTTTGAGAGACCATTTAACTCGCTTTTAGCGCCACCCAGTGGACATGTCACCTTGGAACTGCCACGATGCGTCTAATTTACTATGTTGGGTTACTCAAAATAACTTTTTATTGTCACACACCCTTCAGCTGTCACAGAAACGCTAACAGACGTACATATGATTTCATATTATAAATGTATTACACATATTTCTTTTGTGCAAGTAATGTACTGAAAATAAATTACTTTAACTGAAAGTCAGTAACTGTAATCTGATTACAAGTATTTAAAATGTAACGCATTACACTATTTTTTTATTTTTTATTTTTTTACTAAAAAGTAATTAGATTACTGTAACTAATTACTTTGTAATCGGATACACCCAACATTGCTAATGAACCACGTGATATCATTAGCAATGATAGAACGTGTTACATCGCCACTCCATCACACTGGAGAATGTCCTTCATCTTTTATATTATATCTGTGACTAGAAATTAGATGTATACGATCCTCAGAAGTTGCTAAAGATCTCCTGTTTCTTGCTCCAGTCCATACGGGGCGCTCTCTTGTTGGGCCGTTTGGCCCGTGCTTTTTGTTTGGCCTCAGCTGCAGTTTGGCTCAGTTGCAGACCGCTCTCCCAGAACGGGTCTAACGGCCGCTGCTCAGATTTCCCATCTTGGTTAGATTTACGGACCTCATCATAGGAATGATGGTCTGAATCAGTGACCTTTGAAAATACAGGAAATGCAGATTACATTGACGAATTACAAGTTTGATAACATAAATACCATCAAACAAGCTTTTAACATGAATACCTTGAATACCTGCAAATAAGTAATAATGTTGAAAAAATTCTGTATTATTGCAGCACGTTTTTATGTTGTTTGGAGACTGTAAATAACCTACAGTTAGGCTACTGAACTATGAGTGTGTAATTGGATTACAAAGCAATTAGTTACTGTAATCTAATTACATAAGACACAAAGTAGTGTAACAAATTACATATTCAAGTCTTGTAATCAGATTACAGTTACTGAATAATACTTAGTGATTACTTTTAAGTACATTACTTGGGTTACAAATATTTCTAAAAACATTTTGATTGATGTGTAATACAATTAAAATGGGAATTAATTTGTACGTCTGTTTGCGTTTCTGTGACAGCTGAACGCCGTGCGACAATGAACAAGGAGAAAATAGACAATATGAATTTGTTGAGCAGAAAAACAAAAATTAACTTTTTCAATAAACTAATCAAGTAATCTGATTATAATATTAGAGATGTAGTCAGTTAATTGTAGTGGATTACTTTTTTTTAGTAATTTGCCCAACACTGATATAATCTATCAAAAATTGGTGACTTGTATCATTACTGTCGTCATTTTATAAAATCAATAATGCTCTCAAGACCATGTAATTTAACTATGTGATACAATTCTAGACATGCGGACAGTCCGTGTCTTTGCACGTCGTCGGAGCAGGCGCATGCCGCTGACTGTGCTAAATAGTATCACAAAGCAGGCCTAGTGCACATGCGTTAAATGGTTCCCTACGGGCTCCCGTTCAAAAGAGTATAGCGCTAATAATGTTATTTAAATAATTGAATAATTGTGGGATGTGGATCCGGACTGCACCATGGGATTTTCGCGAGTGGTCAGTTTGGGCGGACTGAGCCAGAGGTCCCTGATGCACACGGTGAGACAGTGACTCCCCCAGAGGGGTTTGGGAGGCGTCTAGGAGGGGACTGTGTGGTGGGTCAGTTCTCCTGATTCCGACAGCAGGATATTGACTTCACTGACTCCCTAGTGGGCTGGCTCTCCCCGCAGGGTTTGAGAGAGGTTTTTGAAAGAGATTGTCCAGTGGGTTGGCCCTCCCCGATGGGGTTTGAAGGCGACATGCAACTGTCCTGCCCTACTGTCCTACTCTGATTCCCCCCCGAATGGTGGCCCGTCCCCGGATCTCCGCGGTATGCCTCCTCCCTTTATTTATTTATTTTTAAAAATTGATTTCTTTATTTTTTGTTCATAGTTTATTACATTATATATACATAATTATTTGTTCTCCCCTCTCTACTCTTTATTCCACAGCTTGCCTTATATATATATTTACAGACATACTGAATAGAGATGTACAGACGCACAACACAACCTCATACCTACACTTCACATAATCACATGGAAAACCTGTTTTGTTTTTGGTTTATTGTTTTGTTTTTCCTGTAAAAACATACATACATATATATGTATACCCTAGCCCTTAGAACACATACACATATACATATGTACATAAACATACAAATAAACATTCAAACACACCTTGCTTATGTCAGAACTGCTGAGTTCGGTACTCGTCTCTGATAAAGTAGAATAAGAGGAGGAGCTTCCGTAACTCTTGTGTCGTGGAGAGCCGTTTGTGATTGGTGGATCTGTCAGTGTGATGTTTATGATTGGTTGAGAGATCCTGGGGACATTTGTGACTGGTGAAGCAGATACAGGGCTGTCTGCGATAGGACACTTCGTCTCTGGGCTCTCAATGATTGGTCCATCCACACAGTCCTCTGTTTGATAAGGAAAAAAAAGCACATTGGCCAAAAAATTTACATTAACTTTATTTCACTGCAGTTAATCTGTGAATTACTTTGTTTGCACTGAACCATACTAAAGTTTGCATAGAGTAATAGTCATGCTTTGCATACACTGACATATATAACAGACTAATACTAGTCATGTGATATGCCTTGTTTCTCTTGCAGTAGGAAAATTGTGTTGATGTGCTGTTCAGCAAACCCCTTATTGTATTAATGTAGAAACACGTACTGTACCTTTAAGATGAGTAGCTGTGGGCATGATGCCCAGTGTATTAAACAGCTCATCTGTCTCCGGGTCAACCACCAACAGACGGGTCTCTCTGCCTCCCGCTTTAATCAACCCCACCACCTCAGCGTGACGCAGACCCTCAACACCTCTGTCATTCACCTGGATATGAAAGATAAGGGGTTATGTGTGTTGATATCATAGTCTTTAGAGATTCCACGGTCATGAAAAATTAAAACAGGGATTTCCAGGCTTAGAAATGGTAGAAGATACAAATCTTGTTCAAACTTCACCCAGACTGGCTCAGACAATCAACAGACCAAATCACATAGAAACGGCCAAACAAAATTTGTATTTTCGCAACCGTTCAGAAATGACCCCAGCACAAATCTAACAATGTCGATGCGAAACAGGAAGTGAGGCCGTTTCTCGGCAACGCTTTAGTCTATCGAAACAAAATTTGGTACGCTTCATTAGAACCATGATATGAGGCTACATGCCAAATTTGATAACAGCGCCACCTATAGGTTAAGAAATTTCAAACAAATGCTATTTTTGCCCTTAACGTTTGTGCTAAAATCATAAGCCTCACAAAGAGCAATTTGTAGTCAATTAAATGTATTAGAGCATATCATAACACCCAGAACACCCTGGCATCATAAATCAACATGCTAAACACCCTCTCTGAACACCTTAGCAATCATATAGCAACACCCCGACAACCACAAACGCCATGACACTTTCTTAAAAAAATGGTAAAGATCTAGTATTTAGGCCATTGCAACAATTCAGTGACATTTCGGTTTTGAAACTTGAAAAATGAAACATACTTTTATAATTATCCTCATGCGTCATCATTATAGGGACATGTTAAAGGTATTAGAAGTCATGCCGGTCAAGCTAAAAAATTCAGAAGTCCATCCATTTAAATGGGCAGTGTGGGCAATAACAGTGTGGACATGTTATGCTTGACCACATATGACTAATATCACAAAATAAAGAAAAATCATGAAGGAAAACAAGAGTTACTCACTTCGAAAAACTCAAAATAGCTTTGCTGAATGACTGATGTCACGTCGGGTGTATGTGATGAAGTGACAGTCTGGGTTAAAATGACACATTTACAACAAATGATCAACAAAAACATTAGAGAATGTAATATTAAACACTTAAATGTATGGAAATCAAGCACATATTTGATGTGCAGCTCTAGGGACAGTATTTAGGCAGTGAGTAACACCTAAAATAGCCTTTATTCTTTTACAAATTGTAATCAGGTGAAATGAAACATTTTGAAACATTCCCACTTTATGCTAGGGACATAATTGGCACTGAATTGTTGGAATGACCCATTTCATTTGGCCAATTAATGGAATTAAGTACATAGGTAAACCACCAACACGTGAATTCAACTCTGTTTGTCAGTCTGACTGATCTGTCTGTAATAATTACAGAAAACTCCTACAAATTAAATCCTGTTTTAAGAAGGATTTACTCTCTGCGACGATTACGCCACCGCACTCACACACAAACAGAAATGAATGAAAACAAACCAACTCCCTGTTCTAAAACGGGACAAAGTGGACAAAGCACTAAAATAAACAGACAAACTTCCAGGAGTTTCCCTTCCTTTGGCTTTTGCGTAACGTCCGTCTCCAAAAGCAGTGAAATCTAATCTGATCTAATCTAATCCAGTGCTAATCTGGGCTAATAAAGCCTCAGCTAATCCCATGATCACCTCGATGAGTCGGTCCCTCGGCCTCAATCCCGCACGCTCCGCTGGTGAGTCGGGGTCCACGGAGCGGATGTACTGGCCCGCGCGGGATTTGTTGCAGTGCAGGTTGAAGCCGTAACCCTGTTCGCCAATGATTATGTGACACAAGCGTGGACGCAGGTCCTTCGTTACCGCGTTCCCCTCTGATGATGTTTCCTCCTAGAGAAAGTGAAACAATGCATGAAAAGCAATGATTTGAGATTGTATTGCTAACAAAATGGGAAAACGTATTATTTTGGTATTTTTTGGTAATGACAGAACGTTTATCTCAGTATAAGTTTAGTTGATATCATACATGTCAGTGTCACTCACAACATTTGAGGGTAACTCTATCGCCCCCTTACTACCATCACAGTAACGCAAGAATGCACATTAAGTATGTATGGGATGTTTTCAACTTTTAAGCATGTAATTCTGGTTCTTTTCACTCCACCTCCCTCCAAAAAGTCTTATTGTATTTCTCAAGATGGCAGCAAAAAATTATTTTCCATCTATCACCATCCATCACAAAATGCCGATCTGAAAGGCATTTAATCCCTCACAGATGTGCTTGTCCATAGACATTCAGTCTAATTTTCAGTTCATGCACCACCCTCATTGTTTCACTGAATATCTTGGCCTCTGAGTGGAGTAGAAGCTCAGGCCCTGTCCCAAATGGCACACTTGATGTGGTCTTGCGGTCTCATGGCCTTCAATTGCACGTTCCCTAGGGCGTCCCATTTGACATTCTCGTGAGCACCCCCTTAGCACCCTCAATGTGTCCTTCGGCTGACTATTACCAGAGATTATTTAGCAGAGATGGGCCACTTCTATTTAAATGAATGGGAGAAATTGGAACGCTAGATCTAACAACCTGATAAATGTAACCGTTGTTTTTTATTCTTCCAGTCAAAAATTGCACTGCATTAATTAATGACTGCTTTAACTAATCAATGCTAGCAAGTGACCATCGTATAAGCGGGATAATTCATGGTTAGGTGTGCATTAAACGATTTTAAATGCACTTCGCTGAGGCGTCGGGTGGTACTTCGCCTCCCCCTCGAGCATTAAAAATAGTTTGACGCACACCTAGCCATACTTACAATAGTAAATAGCTATGATACTTCTCGCCAGCCAGTGCAATGCGTGTCAACAGTTAGGAAATCAAAACTAGTCAGCAGCCAGCTAGCAAGCTAGGCTAACTATCGTTAGCTAGATCGCTAGCTAGCAAGCTAAAATGGAACAAAAGCAAAGCCAAATGTTTTCAGGCCTTATTTGTTATTTTATGTAACATACATGCAGAAGTTCAGATTTTAAGCTTTCAAACGATACCACATAAGCCTGACATGTATTCGGAGACTTTAACATTTTAAGCGTAAACATTTTCGCGACATATCACCCAGTTAAAATGCTTTCTTGTATCGCAGCACAATATGCAGAGTACAACTAACTATAATCAAATATATGTAATGGCAACTTGATTTCCCAGAAACACTGTGAAACGTGTTATATATCACAACCAGGCCAACCCAACAAAATGTACTCAACCAATGGTGTGAGATTGAGGCGGGACTATCTGTCTGGCCAACCAATGCAAACGTAGTTGCACTTCTGCAGTTCCACTTGATGCCACAAGAGGCCTAGAAATTACACACTTGAACTTTAAAAGTCTTCGGCAGCAGCCATCTCAAGAAAATCGCGCAGGATTGTTACTCGTTTACAAGGACGTGTGAGTGTGTGCGTGACCCTGTGCTCATTTCCTTCGAGAACTTCAACACGCCCAAAAGGAATAAAGGACATTCTGTGAGACACCATGTCACTTCCTGTTCAAAGACAATACAAGGGTGGTGTTTGTTTGTGTCCCATGGGGTGAGAGACTGAGGAACCTCGCCTTGCATACACACATGAAAATACACAAAACCTGTATGTACACACAAGAGACGCCGAGATGTGTGTTACCTCCTGAGGGTTAGAAAGAGGTTAATCTAATCTAACTGGGCTTTCAACACACGTACAAAACAACACTCTCAATGAATCCTGGGAAAATACCCAGAAATCAGACACCGGTGAACACTACTGCAACACAGACTGAGAACACAAAGCAGGTAAATGAGAATTAAGGTCAGAGAGAACGAGAAGAAGATAGACACTCACGCATTGCATTTATGGACGAAAGTTTGTTAGTTCTGAAACAAATTTCCCTAACTTTTCCATGACCTTTGCATTTATTTGTGATAATGGTATATGGATTTTTTTATAAATAATTTTGATTCAGATTACTTTTTTTATTAACCATTTTTTATTGATTCCAATCATAAAATATACAAACACAACATAAAATACGGAATCAATAATTCACATTAAACCCCTCCTAGCCGACATCCATCCCCTGAGAGTGACTTTTCTGATGACTCCGGGTAGGATCCAACTTTTTATATATCTGTCCCCAATGTTAACAACCATCCCATAATCCAGTATACAGAGTCTGGGGCAAAATGAAAACTGAGTGTCCAATACCTCACACATAAAGCTCTGATCCCCAAAAATTGTGTAGTTTGGGTCTTAAAGACACACCCACCTGCTGGGAGTACCAATCAGAAGACAGGGACACAACACATGTTTTTTGGGGATGTGTCAGGTAGGGCTGGACTGGTAATCTGGCATACCGGGCATTTTCCCGGTGGACCGATGAACTTTGCGGCCAATCAGGGGCGGACTGGCCATCTGGAGAACCGAGCGCGCCGATAAGTCGGCCGCGAAATGGGCATCAATAAGCTAAAATGAGCCACCACGTTATGCAGAACGGACCACAAAATGGTGCCGCGATATGCAGAAAAGGACAGCGAACCCCCCCACCCCATCCAATAACAAATTTTGGCTCAAACCCCTCCCCGCTCAACAACTTTTGGGCCAGTTGCTATGTAAAATACCGAGCCGGTTTCTATTCCCAGTCCAGCCCTGGTGTCAGGTTCCAAGAATTTTGTTTATGGGGTTCAGAGTTTTATGTGTAGGTTATCGGACACTCAATTTTAATTTTGCCCCAGACTCTATATCCTTTGTGATGGGACAGTTGTCTTCTGCTTGGCACTGCCTGCAGGTGGGTGTAACTTTAAGACTAGAATATCTAGAGGGGTCCAATTGAATAGATGCAAAATTTTAAATTGCGTCAGACGGACCCTTGCATCTTGCTGGATCAGGGAAATTGGATGGTAACTCTTACACTCGCTTGGATCTTTGTCCTTTTTAAGAATCAGACTGATCCGGGTCATGGTTGGAGCAAGCTTTCCATTCTTTAATACTTCCATATAAACTTCTAGCAAAAGTGGAGCCAATTCTGTAGCATAAGATTTAAATAATTCAGCAGTAAAGAAATATGGCCCGGAGCCTTCCCTGCAGGCAAGGCCTTAATTACCTCACCAAACTCCTCCAAGTTTATCTCAGAATTAAGAGAATTTGTTTGCTCGTCAGTTTAGGGAGTTCTAATTGTTACACAAAGTTTCTAATATCTTCATCAGTAGATGAAGACGTGGAACTATAAAGATCAAGATACATAGAAGAGTTAAATATTTCACCACCAGTAGATTTCACTGAGGTAATGGTAGAAAAAGACTCTCTCTGTTTTATATATCTAGCCAAAAGCTTCCCTGCTTTGCCCCCCAACTCAAAATATGACTGTCATGCCCTGAATAGCCAAAACCCCACCTTCCGTGAGAAAACAGTATTATATCTGTATTTCAATCGGGTCAATTCTCTGAGGCCATCAAAAGACATTTGGCGCTTCAGCTCTGCCTCTGCACTTTTAATATTCCCTTAAAACTCCATTGATTTCAGCCTTTAACTTTTGTTGGAATTCAGGATTTTGCAAAAGGGATACATTAAAGCACCAACTATATGATTTCCTTTTCTTCATATGTGGCAGCACCTCTAAACTCACCAGGGTGTGATCTGAGACTAAAATGTTTCCAATTGAGCATCCAACAACAGATGAAATGAGGGCTTTAGATATATATATATATATATATATATATATATATATATATATATATATATAAACAAATATTTTCTAGAATAAATCTTATGGACATAGTCCCTACCAGATGGGTTCAAAAGTCTCCAAATATCTTTAAGACCATCTTTTTATAGATTCTGTGAAGCGTCAATGTTCGTCTAGGTGGCTTACACACATTTTCTTCACTATGATCAAGGACTGAATCCATCAACAGATTAAAGTCTCCTCCCATTATCTCATGAGGGGTGCCAGCGACTTGCAGCATCCCTTCAAGATCTATAAAAGCACTGATCATCAACGTTAGGTGCATAAATATTAGCCAAAATAAGATTTTTCCCCTGAATTTCTGCTAAAGAATATTCCTAATTTATCTTTAATCTGTTTGAGATATTTGAATTTTAGATGTTTATTTATCAATGTATTGACTCCCCTGCTCTTACTTGAGCAAGCACTAAAGAAAACACGTCCACCCCACATCTTCCCAAATTTCTCAGCTTCCTGCAAGGAAAGATGCTTTCTTGAAAAAAACACTATATACTATTTCTTACATTTAAGAAGAGATATAACCTCTTCTCTTTTTATGGGATGCCCCAATCCATTCACATTCCACGTGGAGAGAGACAATCCACTCATATTAACATTTGACATTTTGACATATAAGAAAAAATTGATTTTGTGTAAAAAATTAAATTATAAAGACCACATTTCAACATTATTGCAACAATCAAACCCCAAACCAAACAAACAGAAAAAAGAAAAATGCACGCGTTAACCACACACACCAATTTCCTTCACTTCTCCGGCCAAATCATCTCCCTTCTCCGCGGCTTTGTAAGGAGTGTCAGCTTGAGCACGTAAGTGCCTTTTAATGTCTCCAGAGTCCAAGGATTTTGAATTCTTTTACATACTGTCTTCCCAGAACAGTTAAGGATCAGGGTGTATCGAATCTGACCGGTTTATGACATAATAAGTATTAAAAACCAGCAAAGTGCGCAGAGCTCGCCGTTCACATGTCTGAACCTCACATGGCGCCACGTGACTCGCTTTTGAAGATTTTAATAATTTCCATGAATTTTCAATTGTGACTTATCCAGCCCTGGAAAACACTGATTTAAAATTCTGTGATATCTTCATGTCTTCCATGACCATGCCATGGGAACCCTGTATTACTAAAGATACCAGATTTAAAGATACTACTACTTAATTTCACATTGCAACACACACGCAAACGTTAAACACACACACATCTGAGATTACCTGTGTACTGATTTGTGATCCACTGAGGTCAGTGATGCTGTCAATGGTTTCAATGAGTTCAGAGCTGGCTTTAGTGTTGGGCTCACTCTTGGGCTCAGTTGGGTCAATACTGCATTCAGTGCTCGGTTTAGAGATGGGTTCAGTTATTGGTTCAATCTTGGGCTCAACACTGTATTCAATGCTGAGATTAGTGAAGGGTTCAATTATTGGTTCAGTCTTGGGTTCAATGCTGGGTTCAATGGTGGGTTTTGTGAAGAGTTCAGTTATAGATTCAATCTTGGGTTCAGCACTAGATTCAATGTTGGGTTTTGAGAAGAGTTCGATTATTCGCTCATTTTTGAGTTCAGAGGGTGAGGGGGGAGACAGGAACACAGGTGTAGACAGACGGGCATGAGCTCTGTACAGCGGAGAACTGTTCATCCCTCCAGAGGTACTGGGACTCTGAGAGAATCACAAGACAGAAACAAGAAGAGATCATACAGTTACACATTTCAATTCAAGCTAATCTGCTGCTAGCTAACTACATTCGTGCTATTACCATTGAACTATGAGATTATATAATAGCTTAAAAAAACTAAATATTTGTCACCAAACAATGAGGATCTTTACAGGATCACGGGTAGTGTAGTTCTTCACCAGGAATTCTGATTTTAAATGCAATTTTGTTGAAAATAACTTAAAATGACGTGGATTGATGGCCTCAATAGAAGCGTACACCATCGATTAACAACCTCGGAGCTCATGGTAGGTCTGTCTTTACAGGTTTATTATATGTTGGTATTAGTCAAATACACCAAAACCAGACTTTTGCACTCTATTAGGGGGACAGCATCAAATTGGAACTGAAAGATGTACACTGCATGCAACTAATGAAACAACCTAATTTAACTGGTTCAAAAACAAGGTGATAACCCTTGGGGGGCCTTGGAGTCATACATGTTGAGAACCACTGTATTATCAGATTGTTAGCGTGTGCTGATCCTGTAGCCGTCTGCTACCTGGATAGATGTCAACACACAGACTTACTTAACCTGACCTGGACAGGTCAACTGTAAGGAGCTTATGAAGAAACCTTTGGCCAAAAACTACAGCTTAGCACCTCTGGAACAAACCAAGAGAAAATGCTTTGGTCAAGGGCAGAATATCAGCCAGGTGATAATGTGTGCATTTCCTACGGCACACGTTATCTTGGGCTTGGTTGCTTTAGATAGATGATGCTGTGCCATGTTTCCACAGATCCATCTCTCTTGAAACTGATGTTGTTGTTGATAATGTTACCTTGTTTATTAAAATGCCCTCAGAGCTCTGTCTGCTGTAGGGAGGTGTGGCGCAGTCCCGTGGGGAGGCGCGTGGAGAGGATGCCGCGGAGGAACGAGAAGAGAGAGAGCCCATTTCTATTGCCCTCTCCTCCGTACATGGGAGACCTTGAAACTTCAGGAACTCATCTGTGACCCGGTCCACCACCAGCAGCCTGGTGCGGTGATCCACAGCCAAGATCCTCTCCACAACCTGAAAGAAATTAACACTAAATTAAAAGCACCAAAAAAGTACCGTAGTGTTACCATGTTTTTTGGACATTTACCACGGTAGTACTATGTTATTCTTAGTTTGAGGTACCTTGGAATACCATGTAAACACCATGGTACCGTGAAAACCCAAATAAGTTGACTTTATTCAAATTAATTGAGTAAACTTGTTCCCTCAATTCAATTGAGTAATGGTGACTCCAAAACGTGTGTAATTAAGTTAACTTAACTTGGTGATCATATAGAATGAACTAAACTGTTTAAGTTAAGGTAACTAGATGCAAGTAGACTCAACTCGTACTTGTTATATTGTTATTTCTACTTAATTTGAATTGAATTGATTCAAATGACCGTAAACCCTAAAGTTGTCATTATTTGAAATGACCGTTTTTGGGCTCATACCTCAAATATTTAAGTTCATTGAACTACCTTAAGAATCCATAACCTTAAGATTTTAAGTATTAAGAACTCAAACTTTTAAATACAAAATTGAGGCTATGGGAACTACCCATAATGCTTTGCGTTTGAATTATTTAACAATGTGTCCTTGGTTGAAGGGACGTTATGGGGGCATTGAAATCATTGTAATTAAGCATTTATAGAGGTTTTAACTCTTTTGTAGTATTATTTATTGTGTTTTTACGGAGACATAGCGCGTGTGGAGGCTTCACCCCACCGATCATCTCCATTTATAGACAGTTTGTCTAACTGTGCACAGATGAATATCTAACGGCCACTTCTAGTGAGAGTACCTATAGTACTAAATCATCTCCATTTATAGACAGTTTGTCTAACTGTGGACAGATGAATATCTAACGGCCACTTCTAGTGAGAGTACCTATAGTACTAAATCATCTCCATTTATAGACAGTTTGTCTAACTGTGGACAGATTAATATCTAGCCACTTCTGGAGAGTACCTATAGTACTAAATCATCTCATTTATAGACAGTTTGTCTAGCCACTCTAGAGAGTACCTATAGTACTAAATCATCTCCATTTATAGACAGTTTGTCTAACTGTGGACAGATGAATATCTAACGGCCACTTCTAGAGAGAGTACCTATAGTACTAAATCATCTCCATTTATAGACAGTTTGTCTAACTGTGGACAGATGAATATCTAACGGCCACTTCTAGAGAGAGTACCTATAGTACTAAATCATCTCCATTTATAGACAGTTTGTCTAACTGTGCACAGATGAATATCTAACGGCCACTTCTAGTGAGAGTACCTATAGTACTAAATCATCTCCATTTATAGACAGTTTGTCTAACTGTGGACAGATGACTATCTAACGGCCACTTCTAGTGAGAGTACCTATAGTACTAAATCATCTCCATTTATAGACAGTTTGTCTAACTGTGCACAGATGAATATCTAACGGCCACTTCTAGTGAGAGTACCTATAGTACTAAATCATCTCCATTTATAGACAGTTTGTCTAACTGTGAACAGATGAATATCTAACGGCCACTTCTAGTGAGAGTACCTATAGTACTAAATCATCTCCATTTATAGACAGTTTGTCTAACTGTGGACAGATGAATATCTAACGGCCACTTCTAGTGAGAGTACCTATAGTACTAAATCACCTCCATTTATAGACAGTTTGTCTAACTGTGGACAGATGAATATCTAACGGCCACTTCTAGAGAGAGTACCTATAGTACTAAATCATCTCCATTTATAGACAGTTTGTCCAACTGTGCACAGATGAATATCTAAACTCTACCAGATAACTTTGTAACCCTTTACAGCTTTAAGCAAAGCTCTAACCCGCACCTGCAATCTCCTTTCATTAATTGGATGCCAGGTTTGCCAACTCTTGACTCTAATTAGCTTTTGTTGATGCCATTGGCATAGGGGTTCACATTACTTATGCCTACACTGTGAGTGTTTGAATGATATTTATAGTACATAGAAGAACAATACAATAATTTGTGTGTTATTAGTTAAAGCAGATTGTGTTGGTTCATCATTGTAACTTATCAGAAGATCAAACAAGATTTTAAGACAAATTTAAACACAGTATAAACAGATTTATAAACAGACCCCCCAGGGAAAAGACTGTTTAAAAGAGGCAAGTTTTCCTAATCCTAACAATAACACACAATGATACAATCTTAAACAAACATACATTAACTGTGTCACCTCAGTGTGGAATAGCACACCTCGGCCTACCAACCAACATATTTAGACATTATGCGTGTTTGTAACTTTCTTATTTTTTTTTATGTATATAGTTTGTTCAGTTTTTGAGCATAAAGGGTGCAAAACAAATGGGAGGGGGCTGCCCCACAAAATTTTTCTTGTGCCCCTCCAGTTTCTATTGGATGCCCTCCACCAGTCCGATGAATATACAAGCACTTGCCCACCCTACAGATGCGTCCTAGTACCTGCCCTATTCCAAGCGCCTACAAAGCTGTCTAGGTAGGCAGCTCACTAGGTTTTGGGACACTGCCGCTGTGCGTCTCTCCAGAAGTAATCACTCTCATTACCTGCTGATGTGTTTCTCCCTCCACACTCTCTCCGTTCACCTCCACCACCCGGTCCCCGGACTTGAGACCGGACAGGTCTGCCGTGGAGCCCGGCTCGATCTTGCGGATGTATTGCGCTCCTCGGCTCCGTTCACCGTGCAGATGAAATCCGTATCCGCGATCTCCTTTCGTTAAATAGCACAAGCGTGGACGGAGCTCGCGCTCCAAAATCTCTCTCTCCAGAGTATTCGCCATATTCACTCACAACATAAAGATCTCTGCACGTGGTAGAATATGCATGTAATGTGCTCTTGGGGGTTAAGGATGCATGCACGCGGAGCTTCTTGCTCATTTGACATTACAAATGAACAGAAGAGTAAATACACTGAATAAACAAAACTAAATACTTTTAACATTTAAGGTTTTCTTAAAGATTAAGGACGCATTTTTCCCAGCTGAGTCTGAATCGAGGGTTTTTCGTATTAATTTGACATAAAAAAAAAAAAACTTAATAAAACTGAGTAATAAACCAATTAAATTAAATAAAATGTAACACATTAACTCAGCGTCTCGTGCGTGTTTTAATGAACCAGATATTTACTCCAGTTTGTCTGTTAAAAAAATAAATCAATGTTTTGATTTAACCAAAATCAATCCAGTGTGTCGTCCACAAGAATAATCCAACAATCCAAAAAGTTTTTCAGAAGACCTTCATCCGGTTCAGCCTCTTTGAATCAGATTCCACATGCGTCTAAACAGCCTGTATAATGTGCATATTCCTGCATGCATATAAATCAATCATTTTAAGAATGTGTCTCTGAGGACTGTCTTTAAGTCCGGGGCGAAGTGTGTGAGCATGAGAACAAAACAGTTGGAAGAGGATGAGAGAGAGAGAGAGAGAGAGAGAGAGAGAGAGAGAGAGAGAGAGAGAGAGAGAGAGAGAGAGAGATCAAATGTTAGATAAGTCCCAGATATCCACGCGGAACTCTTCCTCTTCCCACACAGATCTGGCATCAGCTCATCTAAGCCAAGCATAGTCAACCTATTCAATAATGCACATACATAACTGATCCTAGAGCAGTTATTGTCAGGTATAGGGTCCATAATATACACAAAAACTGCATTTAAAATAGGCCATCTCGCCCACACTTATGCAGCGTTTTCGAACACTGACAGCAGTACAACTGGGCGCTTAACATCTGAAACCCACTGCCGATCTGATGTGTGTGAACATGATTTTATGCCAAGAGACTTTTCAGATTGTGAGCTGTACTGACCTCTGGTGTTGGGAAAACAAACAGTCCAGGCTAAAAAACGTGTTTATATATATATATATATAGTATATAAATCCCAAATATATAGTACTAAATCAAATATATACATCTGAATCCTGAAAATATAAATCCTGAATATATAAATCCTGAAAATATAAGTATAATTCCTGAATATATAAATCCTGAAAATATAAGTATAAATCCTGAATATATAAATATAATTCCTGAATATATAAATATAATTCCTGACAATATAAGTATAAATCCTGAAAATATAAATATAATTCCTGAATATATAAATATAAATCCTGAATATTTAAATATAATTCCTGAAAATATAAATATAATTCCTGAAAATATAAGTATAAATCCTGAATATATAACTATAATTCCTGAATATATAAATATAAATCCTGAATATTTAAATATAATTCCTGAAAATATAAATATAATTCCTGAAAATATAAATCCTGAAAATATAAGTATAAATCCTGAATATATAAATATAATTCCTGAATATATAAATATAAATCCTGAATATATAAATATAAATCCTGAATATTTAAATATAATTCCTGAATATATAAATATAATTCCTGAAAATATAAATATAATTCCTGAATATATAAATATAAATCCTGAATATTTAAATATAATTCCTGAATATATAAATATAATTCCTGAAAATATAAATATAATTCCTGAATATATAAATATAATTCCTGAATATATAAATATAATTCCTGAATATATAAATCCTGAAAATATAAGTATAAATCCTGAATATATAAATATAATTCCTGAAAATATAAATCCTGAAAATATAAGTATAAATCCTGAATATATAAATATAATTCCTGAATATATAAATATAATTCCTGAAAATATAAATATAATTCCTGAAAATATAAATATAAATCCTGAATATATAAATCCTGAAAATATAAATATAAATCCTGAAAATATAAATATAATTCCTGAAAATATAAATATAAATCCTGAATATATAAATCCTGAAAATATAAATATAATTCCTGAAAATATAAATATAAATCCGAATATATAAATCCTGAAAATATAAATATAAATCCTGAAAATATAATTCCTGAATATATAAATATGAATCTGAATATATAAATATAAATCCTGATAATATAAATATAAATCCTGAATATATAAATATAAATCCTGAAAATATAAATATAAATCCTGAAAATATAAATCCTGAATATATAAATATAAATCCTGAAAATATAAATCCTGAAAATATAAATATAAATCCTGAATATATAAATATAAATCCTGAAAATATAAATATAAATCCTGAATATATAAATATAAATCCTGAAAATATAAATATAAATCCTGAATATATAAATATAAATCCTGAAAATATAAATATAAATCCTGAATATATAAATATAATTCCTGAAAATATAAATATAAATCCTGAATATTTAAATATAAATCCTGAAAATATAAATATAAATCCTGAATATATAAATCCTGAAAATATAAATATAAATCCTGAATATTTAAATATAATTCCTGAAAATATAAATATAATTCCTGAAAATATAAGTATAAATCCTGAATATATAACTATAATTCCTGAATATATAAATATAAATCCTGAATATTTAAATATAATTCCTGAAAATATAAATATAATTCCTGAAAATATAAATCCTGAAAATATAAGTATAAATCCTGAATATATAAATATAATTCCTGAATATATAAATATAAATCCTGAATATTTAAATATAATTCCTGAATATATAAATATAATTCCTGAAAATATAAATATAATTCCTGAATATATAAATATAATTCCTGAAAATATAAATCCTGAAAATATAAGTATAAATCCTGAATATATAAATATAATTCCTGAATATATAAATATAATTCCTGAAAATATAAATATAAATCCTGAATATATAAATCCTGAAAATATAAATATAAATCCTGAAAATATAAATATAATTCCTGAAAATATAAATATAAATCCTGAATATATAAATCCTGAAAATATAAATATAATTCCTGAAAATATAAATATAAATCCGAATATATAAATCCTGAAAATATAAATATAAATCCTGAAAATATAATTCCTGAATATATAAATATGAATCTGAATATATAAATATAAATCCTGATAATATAAATATAAATCCTGAATATATAAATATAAATCCTGAAAATATAAATCCTGAAAATATAAATATAAATCCTGAAAATATAAATCCTGAATATATAAATATAAATCCTGAAAATATAAATATAAATCCTGAAAATATAAATATAAATCCTGAATATATAAATATAAATCCTGAAAATATAAATATAAATCCTGAAAATATAAATCCTGAATATATAAATCCTGAAAATATAAATATAAATCCTGAATATATAAATATAAATCCTGAAAATATAAATATAAATCCTGAATATTTAAATATAAATCCTGAAAATATAAATATAAATCCTGAATATATAAATCCTGAAAATATAAATATAAATCCTGAAAATATAAATATAATTCCTGAATATATAAATATAAATCCTGAATATATAAATATAAATCTTGAAAATATAAATCCTGAAAATATAAATCCTGAATATATAAATCCTGAAAATATAAACCTGAATAGATAAATCCAAGGATTTACATTTATATTTTCAGGATTTATAACTATATATTTATATTTATATATTCAGGATTTACATCTATACATTTGGATTTCTATTTATATATTCAGAATAACCCCCATAATATACATATATACACACACACACACTACCGGTCAAAAGTTTTGAAACTCGACTGAAATGTTTCTCGTGATCTTTGATCTGAAGACGTATGATTAAATGTTTGAAATGAATATTTGTAGACAAAAATATAATTGTGCCAGCACATTAATTTATTTCATTATAAAACTACAATTTAATAAAAAAAAATATATATATTTTTTTTAAATGGATGACTTGGACCAAATAATGAGTAATAAGAAAAGCAGCCAATAAGTGTCCAACATTGACGTGAACTCCTTCAATACGGTTTAAAAATCCTCCCAGAGTGGTTCCTCAAGAAGTTGCTGGAGAAAATGTCGAGTTCATGTCTGCAAACTCTAGACAAAGAGGGACTACTGTAAAGATGCTCAAATATAACACACTTTTCATTTATTTTGGATTTGTCACAACATAATTCCCATATTTCCATTTCGGTTATTCCCATAGTTTTGATGTCTTTACTATTATTCTAAAATGTGAAGAAAGAAATTATATTAAAGAATGAGTAAGTGATCCTAAACCTTTGACCGGTAGTGTATATATGCACATGTAATATATATAAGGAGCCATCAATTATATATATATACCTACTGCCTACTAGTATAGATACTGTTTATACCTACAGCAGAAACAGTAGACAGTTTGTATACATACAGTAAATATAAATGTATAGTTTGTAAAACATAGTATGCAATCACATGACCTTATTACATTTAATTTAGCAAGTGGCATCCAGTTATCATAGACCACGTGTTTTTAAAACAAAACCTTTAATTCTAAAACTAATATATAGACCAACCTATAAACATACA
The DNA here is from genome assembly GCF_025860055.1 of Xyrauchen texanus. Lineage (NCBI taxonomy): Eukaryota > Metazoa > Chordata > Actinopteri > Cypriniformes > Catostomidae > Xyrauchen > Xyrauchen texanus. The sequence continues at coordinate 2,867,199 of NC_068280.1, read as the reverse complement.
TACAATATTTATATTATATTTTAGTTTTAGGCTAGCTGATACTATTTATTTGATAAACTTACAAAACGAAAAAATATGTGATATAAAATATTTATTTATTGCATTTAAACAAACGTTAATGTTTACTATTTAATTTTTTTTTGGGTGCCCTTTGTGTCTGCTGTGAAGAACGATGTCTGTCCTGTTCTTCCTGTCCTGAAAGGGGCGGTCTTGCTCTCCTCTGCCCCCTCTGCCCTAACTTGCGTTGAGATGGGTCGGCTTCTCTATCATCCGCAAGGGCTTCTGTTCTCATTTCAGTCCCTTGTTCTGTTGTAGAAAAGGAGGACAGATCAGATGACACTTCCTGTGAGGCTGTCGTCTTCCTCCTTCGAGATGGGGAGCGGGGCGGAAGCGTGTCCGGTGGCTCCTTTTTAACCTTTGGCATTGGGGAGTCTAGTTTGTCCCTCTGACTGTTGGGAGAGGTTGCAGGGGATTTTGGGGGGCTGGATTTGAGTTTCTTTTTGGGGGAGGATCGGTGGGCGGATGGACAGGTGTGCTGATTTAGACACATAGAGCACAACGGTCTAACAGGTAGACACACCTGCTGTCCGAAACCAACCAGCAACCAGTTGATCTCACTCCACAGATCTCTGCAGGAGAGAGAGACAGACATCTGAGAACTATGTGCCTGAGAATTTTGGTAAATTGCATTATTTTATTGAAAAACTGCATCCGTGACATGACATTGATGTGATGAACGTTAGAAACAACATGGCCGAAAATATAGGTTACCGTGGTAACCACTCCTCTAGAGCTCTACGTGTCTCCTCTGGTGTCTTGGTCTCCTTCTTGGTCCATCCAAGCCTATTTGAGATTCGGTGAACGTGGGTGTCCACACCTACACAAAATCATTCTTGTAATGACTTACAGTCAAGAATATAAATACAGCATTTACAACTAGAAAAGGAAAGTTTAAAAAGTCGAATGTTGCTTTTTACGGCTTGCTTTTAAAGCGGTTTGAACTTTAGTTTGAAGTTTGTAGGTTTTATAAGCCTTGTGTAATGTGTTCTGAATGGTTGCTAAGCAGTTGCTAGGGTGTTAAGGCTAGTTGCTAAGGCATTGCTAAGCAGTTACTAAGGGGTTCTCTGTGGTTGCTAGGGTGTTGCTAGGTGTTTTTAAGGTTAAATGGTTAGTAGGGAGTTGCTTGGGTGTTTTGGGTGGTTGCTAAGATTTTGCAAGTTGGTTCTTTGGGTCTTCTGGCTGGTTGCTAGGTAGTAACGAGGGTGTTTTGGATAATTGCTAAAGCTTTAATAGGAGAGAGATTTGAATTTTGAAGGGATGTAGGCCTTGCTTGGGGCTGTTATGGTGTTACGAGTGGTTGGTAAGCAGTTGTTAGTGTGTTCAGGCTGGTTGCTAGGTCATAACTAAGGTGTTTTGGATCATTGCTAAGGCTTTTCTAGGAGAGACTTTTTAATTTTTAAGGGATGTAGGCCTTGCTTGGGGCTGTTATGGTGTTACGAGTGATTGGTAAGCAGTTGTTAGTGTGTTCAGGCTGGTTGCTAGAGAGGTTAAATGGTATGTGGGCAGTTGCTAGGGTGTTCTGGCTGGTTGCTAGGTAGTAACTAAGGTGTTTTGGATCATTGCTAAGGCTTTACTTGGAGAGAGATTGGAATTTTGAAGGGTCTTGCTAGTGGTTGTTACAGTGTTCCGAGTGGTTGGTAAGCAGTTGTTAGTGTGTTCAGGCTGGTTGCTAGGGAGGTTAATGGTATGCAGGCCACTGCTAGTGTGTTCTGGCTGGATGCTAGGGATTAACTAGGTGGTTGCTAGGGTGTCCTGGGTGGTTACAAGGTGGATGTTAGGGTGTTCTGGCTGGTTGCTAAGGGGTTTTCTCTGGTAGCTAAGTTATTGCTAGATGGTTGATAGCTAGCTAACTAGATTATAAATATACAAATTATAATAAATTGACTTCCTTCCTACCGATGCCTGACACATTGTTCCAGGCAATGTCCATGGCCAGGTGGGCCATCTTAGGGCCGACGCCCGGCAGCTGGATAAGACCCTCCACTGTGTTCGGAATATCTCCACCAAACTCCTGTTGGATCAGAGCCGTGGCCTGTTTGATGTACTTAACCTTTGTCTGAGAGACACGCTGTGTGAGTTACTGTGTGTTGTACATATATTAAAACCTGTAGCTGGTAAATACATCTGTGTGTTTTATTACCCTCCAGAAGCCCACTGGGTAGATGAGTTTGCCCAAAGTCTCATCATCCATGTTAAGGATGGTGGTCACATTGAGGTTATGCTCACGTAATCTCTGCATAGCACCAGCTGTTATGGGATCTTTGGTTTGACTGGACAACATTAAGGAGATCAAAACCTGGTAACGACGCACCTGAGAAAAGAACGAATATATTTGATTGGCTCTTGATTACATCAGGTGATTTGTGATTGGCTCTTGCTTACCTCAGGTGGGGCATCTGTATCGTAGCATTTCTCTGCCCCCATCTTATCCACGGGAGCGTCTCGTTTGCTCCTGATCTCCCTGATGAATGACAGCTGTGTTCTCCAATCACATGGCTCCCAACGTTCCCTCTTAAGCCCCACCCATTCCTCCTCATATTCCACCTTCACACGGCCCCGTCTTGGTTTCTGCGGTGATCTCAGAGGTGCTTGATCATCCATTGCCTCTGCTTTCACTGTAGTGGTTGTAATTTTGGAATTTGATACCAGCTCTGTCACAGTATTGGTGACCAAATTAGTAATGCTAATATTAGCATTTTTTCAATTATCGGTCTGATTAAAGGGACACTCAGTAATTTTTTCCTCATTAATAAAGTTTAACTCCAAAAGACTCAAATTGTAATTCTGCAATATATTTAGGAAATCATTCACATTAAAATGCAGAATCCAGTCATATCAGCAACCTTATAAAAGCGGTTTTATTCTACATGGAGAGGGTCCGCACATGGGGGCAGCCATGTTAGAATCACATGACCAGCCGAATACTATTTGCTTATTCACAGTTATTTGACACTTGCACTCATTGATTAAAGTTATCATGGCTGACTGTGTATAGTGAATTTCTACATTGCATCTGAAACTGAAAACTATTGATTATAAATTATGCTGCATCCACGCCGCTAGGTGTCAGTGTAATTCCAAGATGACACATAGACAAAAATTACTGCGTGCACCTTTAAATAGTCCTTCAGTTTGACAAAAATGTATTTTCTATATACCATGTAGTGTAATGCATGCATAATAATTATAAAAATATGGAAATATGCATGCATTATTATGCAGATTTATCTAAAATAATCATAAAATGTTAAAACATTTTTAGATGGAGTACAGAACTTCACAATTGATGACACTGTTGTCATGTCATGTCAACTATCCATCAACAATGCATAATCAGAGTATTTTTGTGCAGTTAATCGCACCTGCATGCGTCTGCAGTAGATCATCTGAAATACTGCGCTCCTGAAATTCTTCCTTAACTCCATGCAAAACATCCTCTGACTTTAGCATTTTAGCTATTCCGGATCTCAATTTACGAATTCCTCCTCCATTTAAAGCCCTTTTCCCCACAGTATCAGTATCAGTTGCAGAAGTGTCTAATGCAGCTGTTGGGTTAGTGAAATATGGAGAGCTCATTCTTACAGCTAAACAACGGAACAGAAATACAAATGAATTCCGCGTTCGCGCCAACATTAACTGTCGTTCCCCGACATAAAAAATTCACAAATATAACCTCAATTTCACTCCAAAGCACAATATCCCCAAAGCATGGTGTCGTAATCACGTAACACACATCGGTTTCACTGTGTTAAGGATTTGTAGTTTTGTAGCGCATCCTGTGAATGTAAGTGAATGCGCGCTCGGTGCTTTTAGAACTACAATTCCCATAAGCGCCCAACCGTCAGCGGACGTTTGACGTGTTTTTGTAGGAAGTGCATGTCAGTGTGTTAAACATGACTTCCAGGAGGCAATAAAGGGGGCTGGTGTGAGCTGACTGGGGCAGTTTTGCTTGCTGAGACGTAATGTCAGATAGAAATGCATAAAACGTGAGCGATGCAGTTTACGTTTTAGTCCTACCGTCTTGATATCATTGGATGAAGGTAAATAACTGTGTGTGTGTTTGTTTATGAATGGATGTTGCTTATTTATTTATTTAAGCTTGTTTATTTGTTCACGGCGGGGATTTGCTTACACCAAAACGCTTTTTTCCCACGTTTGTAGAAGCTCTTTTGATCCGTCACAGGCAATTTATTCCATTTTAAACGCATGCAATATATATATAGAGAGAGAGAGAGAGAGAGAGAGATAGAGAGATAGAGAGATAGAGAGAGAGATTTTCAGTGTTGGGTAAGTTACTCCAAAAATTTTTTTAATTAATTCCTAACTACTTATTACATATTCTACAGTGTAATTAGATTATTGCATTAATTATTCTGTCTTAAAAGTAACTGCATTACTTATTACTAATTACTTTATATAAACCCTGATCAACCTCGACCAGATGAAAATACATATCATATATTTTAACATTAGAGGTTACATTTCTATTTTAAATTAACTATTGTTTTATATAGAATTGTTCTAGAGACTATTTATCATAATTACATCAGAAGTAACTAATTACTGAAAAGTAATCCATTACTTTTTCAATGAAAAAGTAATTTTAATAGCAGTAATGTATTAGTTAGTATTGCATTACACCCAACACTTTGTGTGTATATATATATATATATATATATCACGCTTTTGTGCATGTTGTGCATTGACAGGACTTAGCTGAATAGCTTAGCATTTGACTGCTTTGCATTGCTATTCTGCACCATTTTGATGCCTAAAAGGCAGTATATTATTGGCACAGATTTTCATTTATATTTCACATGTGT